>NC_090743.1:109998100-110133100 GCF_036898095.1 Palaemon carinicauda | reverse complement strand
AGTCAACCTTCTTGACTTCTAAGGCTTGACAGCTTTCCTCGTACGACAATATGCGATGCAAGAAAATCCAAGAAGTCAATGTCTCGAAGGGAAGAATAAGAGCACTTTGAGGTTTCTCTAACTGTACAACTAACATCCTAATGAGGGTAGTTACAACCTCCACAAGCCGCTCCCGATCCACGCTCCGAACTGTAGACAAAATTTATAACTTTCACCATTCCACCAATTTAATGTAAAATCTTGCATAATAATTTTTACATTTATTTTTAGACGAGTTTCTAATGCATATGAAAAACCAATGACATATAATTTAAAAAGCAATGCGAGAGAATCATTGATCTATTAATGTCCCTTTTGCCCATGAAAATATCAATCCTTTTCAACAGCTCATAAAAATATTACATAAGCTTTGGGATTTTCATAACTAAGTACCATTACCTTTCATCTATACTTACGTATGGTAACGTCCTTCACCAACATTGCATTCATAGTTTCTGTGATCTTCATGAGTGTCTTAGCCCATCGGTTTTTCTCTTCTTCGGCTTCGGCTCTATTGTAGCGCATGAGTGCTTCCGTCAGTGCGAAGGAGCCCCAATAAATTACATCCTAAAGGTGAATATTTTTTTAACACAACACAAAAACAATCAGCATTATATCTTCTATACCATATACAGTAGTATACGTTACTCACAAAACTTCTATACAATTAGAATGACGTAACAATAAACATTTAAACTTCTGAAACATCATTAAAAAGTGGTTCAATAAACCCAATAAAGATTTCTCAAAACATCCTATCAAAAAAAGTTAGCATCGGATATCCAATAACAAAACCATAATATGGATATATAACAAATGTATAATTTGCAAATCAACTTCAATGATTTCAAAAAACAAATAATCATTTTACAAAATGAAAATTAATGATTGAATACAGCCTGGTGTCATATACCGACTAGTATTTAATCTATTAGAGGATGTCTATCACCATCTATTATTTATAAGAAGATATCTCCCAAGGGAAGGGAGATAAGAGATAAAAATCAGTTAATCAAGGAGGATAATATGTTGAAGTCATTCTGTGAATTTATTACTGTACAGTATTTCAAACTCTTGAATATTCTTTTTGCTTTAAAAAATAAGACTTTAACAAGTGTTGTTCAAAATCCAAAACTACATGAAACACTTACTGAAACACACTACCAGATATTCATTTAACCTTCTAAGCATCAACACATTACCAAATACTTGGCACTCAATCGACAGGATCTTTTTGAAAATCATACTTAACACAAAAACTATAAAATATGACTATATATTTCTCTGCTACATAAATGAATGTTTTTCCTTTCCATTGATATACTATATATATTTTGTGAAATTTTCATACAAGTAGGAAAAAGAAAGAAAATGGTAACAACTACTCATAAAATATGTCCAATAGTGCCGAAAGGAGAGGAAATATTTGGCGATAAAATACATACAATGGTACTCAGAGAGTTAACTGCAAATATTTACAGACCTTACAGTAGCCCTGACACTGTATATAAGGGTTCAGTAGTAGGTTTCACTAGCTTAGAAGAAATGTTTCTTGTCCGGTGAAAGAGCTAGGATTGACACTCAATTTCTTGCACAACTACTATCAGCTAAAGGAATTGGTATCCAGGAACCTATAGATGTACACTTAGATTCAAAAGTCTGCCGACACTCAGGGAGAATCGCTCGTCAGAGGTCTCTAGTGTTACCATGACAAAACAAATAAAGAGTTGCATTTCTTATTACTTCTTAGGAGATAGGCGGAGCCTAGTCCAAGCTCAGCGAACGCTGGAAAATATTACAAATCTTGTTGCCATATTTTATGCTGTGGTATCATTTGACATCTCAACTATCCAATATAAATACACAAAACACACACATTATAAATATATATATATATATATATATATATATATATATATATATATATATATATATTTATATATATAAATCTAGAATCTGTAAAAGCATGTAGAAATTAATGGAGTGGCATAACTTAACAATTCCTTCCGTTAACAGCTACATTATATTGTTCGGAGATCCGACATTAGTCTTGTTCCAGTTTCATTTATGGCTCGATGCTGTAAAGTATTCACAAAAACGCCATAGATGAGTTATACGAGCCTTGACTCCTTGAGGACATTCATAGAGAGAGAGAGAGAGAGATTACAGTAGTGAATGTAGTAATTGGTCACCATATAAATTGATTTCTAGACATTCATGCATATCAGGAGAAATTTTCGCTTGATATTGTAATGTTTCCAATAAAAAATATTGTATTATGCTTCCAAAAACTTAGTTTTAGAATGCTAAATTGATTGCTAAAGACTTTCATAGGTCTTTAGATATTCATAGATAGGAACATTTTGGAATACATAAGGATACTTTACTGAAAAATATTTCCCAAGTCATTCAGATTCAAGGGGATGTGCATTCTCAGTCTTTAGTTCGCAACCCTCTTGCCCTTTATTCATAAGTTTTTACTTTTCCTTTTCTGCCCGTATTTGTGGCTAAGAACGGTTGGCATTGACATTTAAACTAGAATTTTAAATATATACTGTAAAATCTTTGCTGTGTTGCTAATTCAATCTTTATTACAAGAACTTTAATTTGCTTGATAATTACTGAGGCCCTATGGCAAAATTGGAGATAGTTATCATCGAGTAGCGATAACGGAATTATTCTGTTAGACTTAAATGCTCATCCACATAATGGTAGATTTTGGAACAATAATAGCTTTAATTAGAGAGTCGTTGTCTTATGAGTGTTTGAAGGATTCGTTAGAAAGAATCCTTATACCAACATTTGTCCGGCTCGAAGTTATACTATTTAGTTACTATAGATCATTATGTTCTGTAGTCCTCCACATACCACAAGTTTTCCAATTAATATGCTCATTACGAAAGTGCTCAGTAGGATAATTTGCCCGTTTGCTTTTAAATCAACCAAGATATTTTCGTTAACTAGAATAATTATAAAGGAATATGATTGAAATTGCATAAAAAATGTGAGTGAAATAGTGCTCAAAATGCCTTATTTTTGAATCCAGCTAAGGAATATCTCGTTTTGGCTTCACACAAATTTCGAAAGGTTCCAGGTTGGAATGGTCAACTGCAGGTGTTTCTTGCTGCCGCTCAGGAGATTTCTTATGTGGAGGGATAGTGAGAAACTAGGAACTAAAATTGACGGCCTAAGACGAATACTGGCAAAGAAAGTCATTTATCTTAAAAATACCGAGGATGTTTAATAAATGAATGAATAAAGAATGAATGAAAGGAACACAAATAAGAGCTTGGTCATGGAGACTTACGCCTATTTGAATCACTATTATTAGAAGTCAGCGTAATCAATCTACGTAATTTTCTGAAGATAAAGCTACTAGTAATTACATAATCACTGATAACTTACAGCCAAGGTATTAGTGTAGGAAATCATTTTGTGCTCATGCCCCCTGCACTTATATTCTTTTTGGAAAATTAGAGAATATATTACGGGAAAATTAGTATTTCTTACTTTCATTACAAAATCTCGGAAAATTATGTCGTTCTGAGGACAAGAGACTTTTATATATGATTTATCAATAAAGCAAATTTCTCAAAGGTTTTGCTAGAATGTAATAGTGGTTTCATTTACCGCAATACAATTCCTTTTCGATTCAATAAACTAAATTCTGATTGTATTCAAAGTGCTATGCAGTCATCAGTATTTACTGTTTCCATCACAGATTATTTATTATGCAAAGTTAATAGTTAACTTTGGTTACTAATCAACCTTAGAACAACAAAGGCTATTTATTCGGTTGTTACTAGCTACTACAAATGAACTAATTATGAATTAGGTTAGCAATATTTCATTGAACATTAACGGTTATCAAATTAGATTGAGGCAATGATACAATATTTTACAAGTTGTATCAAGAATTTCTTAACCTCTTTCCACAACCTCTAAAATACAAATAACTTCCTTGTTTCCTCAAATTCTTCAGTGTCGGACTGCCCGGGGGAGGAGTAATCGCCCCCCCTACCTAGGCCCCCCCCACCCACCTACCCATCCATTGAAAGTGTCTACTGGGCTCCTCAAAAGAATAGTAAAAATAATCATATATATATATACAGTGGAACCTCTACACACGAACGTATCTACATCCGAATTTTCCAACATCCGAAGTAAAATTCGAGCAAATTTTTGACTCTACACCCGAATTTTATTTCGACACACGAAGTAGCAATTTTCGTCGTACCGGTTGTATCCGAATTTTTCGACACGCGAAGTACAATTCGAACACGTTCCTACTCTACACCCGAATTTTTTTTTCGACACCCGAAGTAAACAATACTCGTATGCGTAGTCGGTGCTCATAGCGCCTGATGTGTTTTTTATTTCCGCCAATAGAAGGCAGCACTTCAACCTCGGAGGGACCCTCAATTAGCGTGGCTCTGGTCAGTCCTCTGTTCTCGTTGGCTTTATGTGGTTGTGCCCTGTGCGTTCTGCTATTAATTGTGTTTTAATCGTGATTTTTTACATTCATCCTTTTACGGTATTTTACGAAAATCATGGGTCCTAAAAGGCTTAGTTTCGCAAGTGGTAGTGGTAGTGGTGAGAAAAGGAATAAGGGAATGCTTTCTTTAGAAGTAAAGCAAGGAATTATTGAAAAGCATGAGCGTGGCGTCCGTATGAGTGAACTTGCAATAAGTTCCGCGCAAATAAAAGAGGTGTTAGGAAAATATCAAGACGTGGTCGACTTCATCGACAAATACCATCCAAAGAAATTGCAGGTTTGTCGTGTAGCTGCGCAGTTTGATGATGTTTCCCTAACTTATTTTCGAAACATTCTGAAAAGCTGTACCAAGCAACTTTCTATCGATAGCTTCTTTAAAAAAACTACGAAGCGAACTCGTGATGAAGAGGAAGGAAGTGGTTCAAAGAAAACAGCAAAGAGTGAAGAGAAAAAAATTCAATCAATTTTAAGTGTAGAGAGTGAAAGTGATTAAAATTAATCATCAAAAAGAAAAAAAAAAAATGTAAAAAAAAAATATAAATTATAAAAAAAAAAAGCTAAGTTATGTTAAAGTTCACTTAGTGTAAGTTAGAATAAGTTACGGTAGTGTACGTTTATCGTAGTTAACCTCTCTACCTCCTCGCCGCCCGTCCGTCTCCTCTCTGCATAGCAAGACTAACAACACCTGCGCTGGAGTTTCTAAGGTAAAGTGACGCTAAAAACCCGTTTCTTATTTATCATTTTTTGCTAATTCTTCTTATTTACATGTCTATTCTTCTTATTTACATGTCTATTATCTAACTTAGTGTTCATTATTCTCATGGGAAAATTATGTGTAGTAGTTTATTAAGAAGTTATCATAGGTTTTTGGGCTCAACCACGGATTAATCCTATTTCAATGTATTCTTATGGGAAAATTCGTTTCGACATCCGATCAATTTCTACATCCGAAGTTGGTTCTGGAACGGATTAAATTCGTATGTAGAGGTTCCACTGTATATATATATATATATATATATATATATATATATATATATATATATATATATATATATGTGTGTGTGTGTGTGTGTGTGTGTGTTTTATGTATTTGTAGTGAATACTCGAGGGACAAATGATACCACAGAATGAAATATGGCAACTCGATTTGTAATATTTTTAAGCGTTCGCTGAGGTTGGACAAGTCTCCGCCCATTTCCTTGAAGGTAGTAAGAAGACCAACTCTTTCTTTGTTTTGTCATGGTAACACTAGAGACCTCTGACGAACGATTCCCCCTGAGTGTCGGCGGACTTTTGAATCTAAGTGTACTTCTGTAGGTAATGGGCAGACAGTTCTGTCGTTAATTGACATTTGTCTTCAAGATTTACGACCCTGACAGACTATTCCAGTGAGCAGGGATAGATGCGACATATCTGACTTAGTGAACACGAATCCAGTATGATTTTTACGTCTCCTTGCTTTCAGGGATTGGATGTTTCATTGTCTTCCAAAGACAGAAAGAATGCCCTCTTGAACCTTCCTTTATTCTTGCCATTGTAGGAAGAATCACAGCATCTTCCCACTAAAGGAAGGCAAGTCATCCTGGTCCCTGCCAGTCATTCTTGTCAATATATTGCAATTTTGTGTGTTTTTATTCATAAACAACCTTTATGTTCCAGAATGATAAAAGGAAAGAAAAATACACAACACTCTGTTTGGGGATCATAATAGCTCTCGCCCTTGTAGGAAAACAATTTGACAATAAATTAAGGAAAGCAATATAAAAAGAAGCTTCACAGTGGTAGACATAAACTGACTGAGAATGACATAAATCATTAGACATTCCATCATGGAGATGCTGTCAGAAAGTGTACAAAGAAGACCATAAAAGAACTTTATTATGGCCATACTGTATTTTACCAATTTGTGAGCACTAATAAATCTCCCAAACACCACCCATGTCCAAAACCTTTGACCCTAACTCTTATTGCTTTTATCATAAAGCATTGGCAAAGAAACAAAAGGCAATAAGTCCCAAAAATATGGTCGTTTATTTTAGAATAAACAGAAATGAAAGCAGCGCTGAACTAAAAGTACTTTGGACAATGTGCAGGGATGATTTATGGAGGGAAGACTAAAAAATCTCATGAGTCACTCCATGACAAAATATGGTACAGTACAGGTTTTCATAGATAAAATTCTTTGGACTAAAAACTGTGCAGCAGTCATTTTATCTAACCATTTTGCAGAATAAATGGGGATTTGCTGAAAGCTAGCCATTGTCTAGTATTGGATTGTAGCATTCCCTGGAGACTCAAATGTTAAGAGGTCGGGGCATAAGAGATCAAAGAGAAGGAGGGTTGAAGATGACAGGTGCTGCTGCTCACAAAAACAAAGTTTATCAAAATCAAGAGAACTAAAAATGTCACCTGTGTGTGTGAATCATTTTTGGATTCCAAGGAAAAGCCTCGCCACTGGTGAGTAAACAAGCCTGAAATTTGCAATCTACTAAGTTTCTTATTCCTGCTTTTGATATTAATCTCAGGCACCTGTAATTGGCCAACTACCTTATTAATGATACAGTGGCTATTCCAGTCCACTGAAGACAATCCCTATTTAAAAAGGACAAAGATTTTGTACAGGGGTAAGAACAAACCAAGAATCTAAACATATAATTAATGGGGTTGCTAGGAATTTTTTCTTGAAACATACGTGCCACAGTTGAAATGGAACAAGTAAATACAAGCTTACCAAGTATAACTCACAACAACTCTCATTTATGTTTTAGATAAGTCCTACAGCAATCCCTTTAATTATACAATCAAATCAACTTTACCTAATCACCTAAACTAAGTCAATCTATTAGTTTTACCATGTACTAATGAAAATAAATTTCCTCTTTACCACAATTCCACTTAACTGGATTATTCATTTAAATTTTCCAGGAAATGACAAAAAATTCCTTTTAAGAAAATTATCTTAATTCATTAAGCAACATGTCACGGTGGCTAAAAGATAGATTTTTTTTACAAAAGGAGAAATTTTTTTTTCATATATATATATATATATATATATATATATATATATATATATATATATATATATATATATATATATATATATTCAAATAAGCCATATATATTTTTATCATATATATATATATATATATATATATATATATATATATATATATATATATATATATATATATATATATATTAAAAGTCCTTTATACTTAATCAAAATTTAGAATACAAGACTTTTTCACATAAATGCTATCGGGAAATATACCATCTTAATTAAACACTTTACAGTACTTAACTGACATGCCATGTCCACAGCATGCAAATGTATAAAAACCTCACCTTAAACTCAGAGAGTTTATATAATGAATCCACCAGAATAGCCAACTGAGTTTGCCGAGTTGGCAAAGTTACTCCTGGACGTGATTTGGGTAGCGGTTCATGGAATATAGTAGTAAGTAAGTCAGCCACGACTCTGTACCGCCCATCGGTGTAATTGTCCACAACTTGCTCTAACATGTGAGACCTGTAAAATTTTGAATTAATGAACATTTGCAGGTTATTAAAATCCAGTCCAATGAGTCAAACTCAACTCTTGCAGAGCTGGCCCGATTAACATCGGGAAGAAAAAATATTCATTATATTGTTTAAAGAAATAATAAAATAACATATACTAAATATAATGGATAAAAATAAATACAGTAGAGGTAAATAGAAATATAAATCTTGTCTATAAAACCAATGTTTCTTGAAAAAGTTAAAATCTTAAAAACATGACAAATTTAGAAGTAATTGTATTTTTCCTAACAAACACAAACTTGTAGCTATTTTCTTATAAGAATTATTGTTTCAGCTCCTTCAAAAGGATAATCCCTATAAATAGCGTAAAGTTTGTTAGTGCATGAACAAAGAGAAATTCTCAGTCTGATTAAAGGTCAATAAAACTTTTCTAACCAAAACATAAATCACTCTCTTTCCGAAAATCTTGCAGTTGCTAAAAATATGCTTTATTGTTAAAATACAGTCACACTCATTGCCCCTTGATACTGTTTCATGAGGTGTGCACATCAAACACCCACGTATAAGTTTTGTGTGACCTTGATACTGTTTCACGAGGTGTGCACATCAAACACCCACGTGTAAGTTTTGTGTGACCTTGATACTGTATCACGAGGTGTGCACCTCAAACACCCACGTGTAAGTTTTGTGTGACCTTGATACTGTATCACGAGGTGTGCACATCAAACACCCACGTGTAAGTTTTGTGTGACCTTGATACTGTATCACGAGGTGTGCACATCAAACACCCACGTGTAAGTTTTGTGTGACCTTGATACTGTATCACGAGGTGTGCACCTCAAACACCCACGTGTAAGTTTTGTGTGACCTTGATACTGTTTCACGAGGTGTGCACCTCAAACACCCACATGTAAGTTTTGTGTGACCTATGTGCAATTGGTCTAAAAACAGTTATATTTAAATAATCAGCCATGAGTACATACAATCTTTCTTTCTTGGATAACCCTCCCTTTTTTTCTTACTTTCACCAAGTGTCTTACACTATTCTGTAGTGTATAAAGAATTGGAATCTATATCATGTTTGACTTATGTAATATGCATGGGTTTTGGAACCATCCGAGGTGAGAACATACTGTACCAGGATTGCCTCCCTAGATGGAAATGCTCTTGGTACATACCAGTGATTCTTTTGACATTCTTCGAAGTCTCGGTGTCAAAAAAGGATCCCGGAAATATCACAGCGTAGTAAAGTAGCAAGAGCAGCAGTCAATGTGCTTGTGCTTGCATGAAACCTAGTACTGGTAGCTGTATTTCATACCGAAACACCTCTGGGAAGAGTCCTGTCTTGATACAGTACAGTGCTGCTGCTCCTACAAAACCATGTAGAGGAATCAGTTGATGTCTCCCAAGACTCTGACTGATCAGGTTCCCCTCACACAAAAGAGGCCTCAGTACACTTATCATTCTGGGTGAAGACGTCTCTCTGAAGCTCTCAGAAAATGGTGGAGAGTGAGGCCAGTGGCCTTCATCCTGACCGACTGAGTGTATACGCATTCTCATAAGGAACCGAGTACTGGTAGCAGGAGCGTTAGCACCTGTACCTTGTACAGACTCACCTCCGATGATAGCCTATATGAAATGTAGCATCTGGATGCTCGTTATAACGTTCAAGACAGTTCTCATGGTAAGGTGAACAGGAGTCTTGTGCATTTAGATGTCATCATTTCCTCATCACCAGTGAAGGAAATCATGGGGTCTCCTGAAGCAGCACTGTTTCTCCAATTGGCAGAGAAACGTTAGGAATCATGTACGTAACTTCTATCAATCAGTCTTCTTGGACTTCTTTGTCTATAAAGAGGAAAATGGCAGAGCCTTTCTACCCTGCAAAGAGACAAAGGTGAGGCAGTAAAAGAACTCTCTTGTCCTTTACACTGAGTTATTGTTGTCTTCTTCGTTTTTGGTGGATTCGAGTAGACTTCTGGGCCAGCACCCTCTCTCCCACTGCGAGTCACATACACAACTCATATTGATTAGTCTTTGAACTTCTCAGTACAAAATTTAAAAAAAAAGGGGGATGAGAACCCTTCTATCCCAACCAGCAGTGTGATGAGATGAAGGGGAGGCAGAAGTAGGGGAGGAACTTTTAGTTCTCCTCCTAAGAGTCATTCAAGATGAAGACAATACTGTACTTCGATGGGGGAGAGGTCATAGGATTTTCCACAAAAAGACAGTACAACTAGGCAATAAATCCTTGGTGCCTATCTGGGAACTGCAAGATACTGAGGGAATGAAAGGTGGTGCCATTCTGCTGCACACTTTATGATAGTAAGATCTCTTCGTCCAACCGTACACTTCGATATCTATGGATCCCCAACCTCCTTAGGAATACGTTGACGTTATCATCATTATCATTACACAGGCACAAAAGCCACAGAATAAACAACAAAAAGGAATGTTGTCTAACAGGAACCAGAATGTGGATATTTGTGGGTTTCCATAGAAAACTGTCACACAGCTAGTAATTGGGAAACTACTGCAAATCCATTCATCCTTCTAAATATCCCTCGCCAATGATAATCTGGTGACACAATTACTTAAGAAAAAGCAAAAGATTTAAACAGCCAGTCGAGGGTGCTCAAAGTAAATCTGTTCTATCCAGCAGCTGAAAACAAAATAAGAGCTCAGAGGGTTGCCAGGTGGGTGGGCCTTCCCAGCAACCCAGCACTAACTACCCCCACCTTTTTAATTATCTAATAGCTGTATCAACAGCGTCATATTCATGTGGGAACAAATAGTTATTTTTCCTACTATTTCTTATCTAAGAGTTAATTAAAATGGTCCAAACCATTGTTTATATGCATTCATGATAATTTTATTGCTTCAACATCTTTCAACTCTTATATTTGTGTACCCGTTTATAGTCTTAGATTCTTCTTCTTTAATGACCCACTGTGAAATTTTTTCCCTCTTTTTACATTCTTTTCCCTTTTTTGCATTTCCTTTAGTCTTCTCCTTCTTTACTGCTTATGTCTTTTGCTTCCCTCTGTATGCCCTAGCCTCAATTTACCCAGCTGTAAAGTTTTCCCCAACAAATTCTTTGGGAGAGACTTTTGAGTATACAAATACAACATAGTGATATTTTTAAACTAATCCAATGAGATCAAATTAGCAACAGTGATATACAAACATAAAATTGATAGGGTCTGGGCAAGGAATAAGAATGAAATAGTAGCAGTAATTTACCTGAGGACTTCCTGCAGACAGGAATTCAGGCGGAGAGAGAATTCACCATACATCTAAACCCGAACAGGGAAAAACACACGTAAAATACCTAACTTTACAATGTCCTCATGTTAAATCTATTCCACATACAGCACAAGCTTTTTTTTTCTTTTTTAGTATTAGCTAATAAAAAATCCTTGAGACCCATTCCTTCTTTTATGCATTGCATGATGGCCCTGGCTTCCACCAGATTATTTCTAACAAATGTACCTAACTCACTAGAAATGAATAATTCACCTTTCGTAACATCCCAACAGTTTATCATTAAATTATTGCATGAATTTCCAAATTTTGTGGAAATCCTATAAATTGACTGCCAAAACTGAATATATTAAGGATATTACCCAGCTGTAATTTCTTAAAACTATTCATGTTAATTAATAAGCAATATTTAACATCTAATGGATACCAGCTCACATCTATAAATCCAAAATACCTGTAATGTCAAATTTTTTAAAATAATGTAAAATTTTTTAAGTAATTTATATTTTTCTCAACAAAAGAAATCCGAGTCCTTTAGAGTACTATAAGCGAGATGGATAACAGCAAAGGCTGATACACGACAGTTAAAACATTTAACGAGGTGTAATAACCAGCAGGGTAGTTACCTGCTAGTAGGTAGGCAATCGGCCCCATTTCCAGCTCACTATAACCTCAATTGAATTGCAGCCGGAACTTTACATTGGGGGTTGGTGATGGCAAGAAAGTTTGAGTAAAGGACTTAGGTTTGTATAATTATGAAATATACAAATTACTTTTAAAATTTGTCATTTGTTCATAATGAATACAAACCATTGTCCTTTACTGCTGGAGACTCATCCTTTGGAAGGAAGAAAACCCGTTCCAACTGGCCGGTAAACTAACCTGGGAGCGAAGCAGGTTTAGCATTGAGGCAATGCTCAAGCCTGTGCTCTTACACTTCGTGAACCATAGAAGCATCCAGAATCATGGCCTGAGCAACCAAGGGTTCTTTTGAGACAAAGCTAGAACACACTGCATTAGCGACAAGTCCAAAGGTGAGATGAAATCGACGATTAATCTGAAAGTAGAAGGTTTGCTTTGCCACATAGCTTTTCCCTTTGTAAGGAATGTGGGAAAAGACTTAAAAGTGATAACATGCTCGGATGCAGAAAGCAAAACGAGCTTACCTATCTTAGATCAAGTCGAGATGGCGAGGTTTCCGAAGCTGTACCCTAAGAGAAGGGAAAAATGCAAAGGAAAAGGCCAGTAATTCTCCCATTTCATTCCAGACATATAGGTAACTTTAGCCCTTGATCAATAAAAACAGGTCCTGTAAGAGGGGCGACGTAGCTAAACCACATGTTAAGCAGCAATCACAGGCCCCAGGGTGAAAGTATTCATGGACCTGTGAGTCACATCCCGCAGGTACAGTAATGGGCGGTGAAGGTGGTCTATTGTTTCCAGACCCTACCCAAGTACCTGCACCACAGAGAAGTTCTTGAAAGTTAGAGAGGCAGTAACACTTCTACCATTGTGAGCTTTTATTGAAGGCCTTCTTTCAGCGGATGCCTACAAGGAACAGAAAATTACTCCCCTGAGCCAAAAGGAAAAGGTATTCTTGGAAATTCTTTTCTTCGTTCTTCCTCTGCTAATGAACAAATTCTGCAGGTGAAGCCTGGACAGCCTAGTATGCTTCAGGTACCATAATGATAGGATACAATTCAGTCAGTCCTCCCTCTTCGCGATAGTTAGGTTACAGACATATGTGCAAAAAGGAAATTTTCGCAAATAAATGCTGCACTAGGGTGGGCTAACTCCTAACCTAAAAAGTCATTGTCCCTTGCCACGAGCAGGTACCCGAGCTGATGATTAACACAGTAAATACTGCCTAATACTGTTTTAATTTGGTTTCTACAACAGTTTATAATCATATGTACAGTGTACATAATTTTTATGTTTTTAATCATAAATACGATACTAAAATGTGAATATTATATGCATTATTATTGGATACAGTTAAGTGAAACACCGGTTTAATCAAAATTCGGTTTATTTCAAATATAGTTGTAATTTTTTACCACAGTAAATGAATATATACTGTACAGAGAGAACTACGACAGCTGGGTGTAAAGGAGCAGAGGCTATTAGAAATCATCGCCCAGCTTGAATTTTGTCGCAATTTTTATGAGAATTTTTATTCAAGAGGTATTGCATTGTTCTTGGCCATCCCAATGCTTAATGTTGGGTAAACAATCATCACAATTTTTTTTTCCCTTCCCTTGGCCGAAAAAAACCGAAACCCCGAAGCAAGAACCCGCGATTAACGAGGGCCAACTGTAGGAGTTGGTCAGGATCCTCAGTTACCCCATTTAGACTTGTAACCTGAAAAGATAAAAAGTTAAGATCTGACGCTGACAGATTCCAATTCTTTGCTACAGATTCAGGGACGAAGACCAGAGAGCCTTCTCTCTGCCCCCTTGAATGGGTTAAGTCTAACAAAAGCCTGTGAAGCTCACTCACTCACTTGACAGAAGCTAAGGCCAGGAGAAACACCGTCTTTATGGTTTAGTCCTTGTCAGACATATGTCTCAAAGATTCAAAGGGAGCCTTCTTCAATGCGGCTAAAACCTTGACCACGTTCCAAGCAGGAGGGTTAACCTTGACTGGAGGCCAAAACTGCTCAAGGCTTCGTATGAGTAACGAGATCTAAGACTCGACTAAAGGTTGAGCGATAGCCTATTACCTTAGAAACAGAGCAGAGTTTCTCCTTACAGAGGTAGAACAATAAATCCACAATCACTAGTAGAGAAGTGGGGAGTAGAGATATTCCTCCCACAACACAAACCACAGAAGACAACCCACTTGGCCTTGTAGACTGCTTTTGAGGACTTCCAGAGGTATTCAGACATCTGGAACGCAGTCTCTTGCAAAAATCCTCTCTGAGAGAGGAGACGCTGAATACCCTCCATGTGTGAAAATACTAGGAATCCACTGGGCCATGAAAGAACCAGACATAGGGCTGTCAAAGATGTGAAAGGTGTGGGGGTTCCATTGGGAATTCCATCAGAAGATGACGATCTGGGTACCATTCATGATGTGGCCACATTGGAGCTACCAGGGTCACCAAAAGGTTGGGCTTTTCTCTTACCCTATTGATCACTTTCTTTAGTAGGCAAAAAAGAGTGAAGGAATACAAGTTGAGTCCGTCCCATGGGTGTTGAAACACATCTTTGAACGCTGCCAATGGGGATGGTACCAAAGAGCAGTACATGGGTAACTTTGTGTTTAGAGATGTTGCAAAAAAGTTGATTGGTTGGAGAATCACACAAAGTCATTACTTTTGTCACTATCTGAGGACTCAAAGACCAATCTCCATCTATGATTTGAGTCCTCCTCCTCAGCTTATCTGCTAGCACATTCATTTTACGCAAATTGAAGTGGGCTGAGTGATCATATTGTTTTCCGACCCTTCTAGGGTCTCAACTGTGAGGGAACACGGGAAGGGACATTGTCCCCCACCCGTTTGTATGTGTAGGACACTACGGTGATGATGTCGCTCATCAACACCACCAAGTGACCTTGAGAAAGGGGGAAAAACTTCTGCGGGGCCAACCAGACTACCCTAAATTCCAACTCACTGACGTACTACTGACACTCTTAATACAGACCAGGTTCCCGAGGCCATGTGTTAGTCCAGATGGGCTCACCAAATCTCGGACAGAAGAGTCTGAACTTTGAAGGAGACAGGTTGGCCAGGTCGGTCCACCAAAGATCCTCCCTGGAGCATAAACCCATGGGAACTAGAGACTGAGAATCCTCTTGATGCTAGGACTACAATGACTCTAAGTCCTACTGCAAGTTCCTCATGTGCATTCTTCCTCCAGGAACTAGTCCTAGTCGATCTAAGGAAGCCAAATGGCCAAGAAACCTTTTCCACTGAAGAGCTAGGAGACAAGAGCCTTGTACAAATGGATGAAACTCTGTCGTTTGAAGGGAAAACCCTCCCTTGGAGAGTCAATTCTCATACCCATATAAACCAGACTCTGGATTGAGGAGAGGGCAAACTTTTCCCAGTTTATCTGGAGCCCCCCAGGTCCTGACAAAACTCGAGAAGCATGTCCTGGTATGCTAGAAATGTCTCCCAAGATTCTGCGAGGATAAACCATTCGTCCAGATATTTCAGCAATTGGATTCCATTGAGGTGTGCCCATTATAATACCAGCTCGGAGATCATTGTGAATACCTGAAGGGGTGTTGACAGGCCAAACAGAGAACCTTGAACTGGTATATCTTGCAGTATATTAAAACCTCATGGTATTTCTTTGATGGTGGATGAATTGGGACCTAAAAGTATGCATCTTACAGGTCTAATATGAACATGAAATCCCCTGCTCTGACATCTTGAATTACCATAGCTGCTAATTCCATCTTTAATGGAGTCTGCCTGATGTAGAGGTTCAGGGCTGAGAGGTTGATGACATATCTCCAGCCTCCAGACGCTTTCTGTACAAGAAAGAGTCGACTGAGGACAAGAGATCCATTTTCAACTTCCTGAAGGACATCCTTGTCGATCATTCCCTTAACCTCCTACTAAAGGGCCTGATGTTTCCAGGACCCCTAACAATAGCATGGAGACAATGATGGTCATATTGTCAGCAGAGGGCGGAGGAATTAGAGGAGGGAGAGAGCTGGTGAATGGGAGGAGATACCTGGGTTGGAGTATGTGGATAGTCCAGTCCTCCATCCCGTCAAACCACCACCTCCTCCAATTCCTCAGAAGGCAGCCGGCCACTGGTAGTTGAGTGAGGGAAATGGTCCTGGAACATCTCCCCTGTCTTCAACGTTTAGCCTCTTGTCGGGGAAGAAGTCTTAACCTCAGACACATGGCGAAACCATTTCAACGTATAAGTACCTGAAAGATCCTGGAAATCTTTCTGGTTGGAGCAAAAATCAAGCATTCAGTCACGGCAAGGAAAGGGTAAACAGCTCTTAGCCTCATCTGAAAAATCTTCTCGAAAGCGAGGAGATCCATAGAGCCGTGAGGCATGCTTTGATAATGAATTTAAAGGGCACGCAAAACCAGAGACTGATAGCGAAGTACAACAGTCTCATAAAAATGAAGTGTAATCAAAGCGAGGAATGAACCTGAAGCGCAAGGGCGAGGTCTACTCAGAGCTGGAAGGCAATGAGTAATCGTAGCATGACAGAGAGGAACACAAGGATCTCAAAGAAGTGTTTCTGAGCATGATGGCGAGACGCTGTGACGTCAAGGAGGGGAGTGTCGGGAGGGTGCACGTGATTGCCTGGAGGGCAATGGAGAAGAGAATCTGGAGCGTGAAGGCAATGGATGACTGAACTTCAAGGAGAAGCATCTGCAATGACAGCTACGATGCGGGAAGGATTTCCCAGGGGACGACCTGAAGTACTTGCACAATGACCATGGCGAAGTATAAGAAGAGTGTTAGCCACTTGGATGATGATTTCCAACATGGCAATGACAAGGAAGGATAGCAAAAATAGAGATCAGACTCTCCTAGCGGTTCAAAAAGAATCCTTGTGCGACAGGTGAGGAGAAACGCAATAGGAAGGTGTCTAGGCTATGAAAGACAACCCAGAATAGAAGTTCTGGCAAGCAAAGGTCTGGAAACCAAAGATCTAGCTGAAGATTCAGCAGGTGAAGGTCTATGGCAACTAATGAAGACAGGTCCTGAAACTCATTACTAAGGAAAGAGATCACACCTGGAAAGAAACAAAGCCTAGCGGATGGGCTCCAAGGACAAGCAGGGAGCCCTGGAGGAAGACCTCAAAGGAAGAAGAGCAGTAACCGAAGTGGTACTCTAACAGGGAAGACTTCCCGGAGGGGCACATCCCGTGGAGAGTCCTACGGAGGCACCTGCCACAGAAGGGGTAACACACTGAGAAGGAGATATCACCTATTTGGTAACGTCCCTGACTGGTGATCACCAGTCTAGGGTTTGAGTACCCCTCAAACTCGTTAGTTCCTTTGTTCGCTGCAACCTAACCATCCTTGTGAACCAAGGATGAGGGCTTGGGAGAGCCTATAGGTTTACCTGCCGAGTTATCAGCAGCCATGACCTGGCCCTCCCTGGTCCTAGCTTCGGTGGAGAGGGGGCTTGGGCACTGATCATATGTTATATGGTCAATCTCTGGAGCATTGTCCTAATTGCTAGGGAAAATGTCACTTTCCCTTGTCTTTGCCATTCTTGAGCAGTCTTTAAACCTTTAAACCGCTGAAAGCTATCTTCTAAAGGGGAACCACAAATACCCAGTGAAGGCCACAGCAAGCAAAGGGCATTAGCTCTCTAAAAAGTAGAAGAGTGTAAATTTACCATAGTAGGAGGCAGCATCGTTTTTCTAGGGGAAATGGTAGGGTCTCCCTTCCCCTAGGCTTGACAAAGCGTTAAAGGTGCATTACTCTTTCCCAAACACCCTCTGGAGGAGACAGTAAGGGAAGAGTACGAGGGGAATTGCAGGGGAAGAGGAAGCAGGCCGGGACTTTTTAAGACTGAGGATGACCCCAAAGGCAAAGAATCCCTATTGGCCTTCTTCTCCTTCCTCCTGCCAAACAACACCCAATTGGAGGGTAGCCACTCCCTAGACTCGTTACACAGCAAGGCATTTGAGCATACATGCCCTCTGCATGACCAGCTCAACCTGTGGGGATCAAACTCCCCACTGCTCATAAAGGCACTGCATGCCTTGGAAACATCTGCATAATAACACACACGCAAACAAGCAAAACTGGAAAGAGAGAGAAAAAAAAAGGAGTTAATTTTCAATGTTAAATTCAAAAGCAGAAACTAGAAAAAAAATTCCAGACAGAGAGGAACAAGTTCACTCTTTGACAACTGAAAACCAAGTGAGGTTACAATTAGTTAGAGGGGGGAAGGGATAGATTTCTTCCTACTGACAGGTAACTACTCTGCCGGTTGTTACCCCTCATTAAAATTTTCAAGTGACATATTCCAGCCTTTGCTGTTACCCATCTTTCCTACATTAATAGACAATGGCTTGTATTTGTGTAGGAACAACGTAAGGATGACTAACATATGATGATTCTCAGAATTTTTCTCAAAAAAGCAGTTCACAAAGAGGAAGAGATAAAAATTTATCTTCAACATTAAGACTTATATGGCACCTAATCTGTTCAAACTTGAATTCTTGTCGAGCTCATACTTTTTTTTTATCTATGTATAACATTGTCTAATCATAACAAGAACCAAAGCAAACCCTAGTTGAAAAAGCAGGATGCTATAAGCCCAAGGACACCATCAGGGAAAATAAAAGGAATACTATACGAGTTAAAGAAAAATAACAATATTAAAAGAATTCTTTTACATATAAGCTATTAAAACTTAAAAATAAGAAGAGGAAGAGAAATGAGAGAGCCCAAGTGTACCCTCAAGAAAGAGAACTCTACCCCAAGACTGTAGAAGATCATGGTACAGAGGCTATGGCACTAAACAAGACTAGAGAACAATGGCTTGATTTTGAAGTGTCTTTCTCCTTGAAGAGCTGCTTCCCACTTCTAAAAGCTTCTACCATTACCAAGAGGATAGTAGCTTCTGAACAACTAAAGTGCAGTAGTTAACCCATTGAGCGAAGAATTTTTGGTAATCTCAGCATTGTTAGGTGTATGAGGACAGAGGAGAATGTGAAAAGAATAAGTGTAGGCAAAGGAAAAATGAGCCATAAGCAGAGAGAGGGGTCAAATGTGGTCTGTCTGGCCAGTCAAAGGACCCAATAACTCTCTAGCGGTAGTATCACAACCTTACTAACCTTTGCAGGACATTAAGTTGACGTTTCACTTCTGAATAGCAAACTTTGACTGTGTCTGACTCTATTCTCACTCTTGTACAACAATACTCCTTATCGCCTCCACTACCCAGACGATCTAGATCGGCTAGAAGCTGCAAATGAAAATTTTCTATATTTTATGAAGTAAATCCCCCAAGAAGTTAAAAAGTTTAATAATCATGTATAACATAACTAAAGCATCAAATAATTTAAAAGACAATTTGCCCAATCAATTTAATAGATTAGAACTCACCAGCTCAAGATAATAAGCCGTCTCTTCTGGTTGCCCTCGTATAAGTCTAATTTGAGACTGAAGCCACTGAAGTCGAGTGTGAAACTGGGGTGCTTCCTCCATCCATACATCTCCTCGGCCTAACATCCAAACCAATCGGTAAATATCATCCTCTAAAAGGCTCTCATATTTGCGGAATGGGTTGGTCATTGACCTGACTTCGCTGAAATGCAAAGAATAATTCAGAAGGGAATGAAGAACTTGCAGCATAGACAAGTCAAATACAGTATACTAAAACTTAAATAAATATTCAAACTAAGCACACCAAAATTTGGAAATTATCTTATGACATAGATAAAGACTAACTTTACCAATGCCTTTACTGGAAATAAACATACACAATGAAATAAATACCAGTCTCACTACTAGATCAAACACCAGACAACTTTGGCGAGATGAAAGGTACTCCCTAAAAAAGCTAACAATGGCCAAAAATAAGTTAGAATATACATAATAAATGAGGACTTGACTAGAAAGGCTGAATACCTAGCACTAGTTAATTTTATCCTACAGCTTAGTCAACAGTTGGTTGGAAAGTTTGGGGGAAACCTTCTCGTATAAGATTGACAGCCCTTGAACCTATTCGTTTTGGAGATACCTCAAAACCTAAAGCAGCCAATAAATCATTGATAGCCCCAGTCAACCTACCAGATGCATAAATACTGAGCCTGGAAACAAAAACCAATGACATTTTATACTGAATATTCAGATATAAAGAGTTCTCCAAACTCTTTGTATGGTTAATGTAGTTTTGGTACAGTACTGTACAGTCAGCCCTTCACATTCGCAGGCGTTAGGTAACAGACAGGCGCGAAAAGCAAGAATCCGTGAATACTTGTTGTTCTAGAGTGGGTCAACTCATAACCTACCAACTCACTAACCATTACCTACCTGCGGTTGGCTAACACAATAGGAAACCCACAGTACTGCACAACATTCTTCTCCTGTGCTTTCTAATATAGTATTTTAGTTCTTACTACTTTTTAGATGTAATTCTACATTATTACCACAACTTCAATGCAAGATAAGACGACTCATTACCCAAAATTCATCATGACTCATTAAACTAGTTACCGCCACACCATGCTTTGTATAAGTTTTGGGGTCTAAAAACTAATAAAGTAACATGTAGTTTTTAAACCAGGCACAAATAAAAAATCAGACATGGGTCCTTGGCAACTATTTTTTTTTTTCTGCTTAATGTCTTATAAGGAGGGTAGATGCCAAACCTGTTAGGTATTTTGTAGAGGGGGACTTGGAACAAGGCTTTCAAAGGAGGAAGTTGAAAAATTACATGTTCAGAAAAAAATGTTCCTGTAAGACTAAGTTACTTTTATCTGCTGGAAAGACTACCTTAAAGATGTATAATGGCAGCCCATCAAACAAGCACACTAGCAAGTAGAATTATTGGATGTGCAATGGTCATTCCATAGGGCAAAAGTCTCCTGCCAATGTGCCAAGCCAAGAATCTCCACAAACAGGGTGGCTCATCAGGAAAGAACATAAGATATGATGCAAATGCCCTTCACAGATTCTCATGAGACCAAGAGGGACTGTTACCATCTACTGTAGTAATTCTTTTATATATTTCCATGCCAGTCAAATTGTTTTAAAGTATTAATGTACTGTTTACACTAGTTTCCAAAAACTATATTTCTATCACCTAATTTGAGACTAGTGTATGTGAAAATGTGGTATGTGTACTGTATCTAAATGTCTGAATCAAGATGCACCTAGTCAGCAATATTTGATCTTAAAGTATAGAGCTGAAAAAGAAGGTTGGTAGAATGGCAAGCATACCGACTTTGTGTACTGTACCCAGTTTACTATGAAATGGTCATGCATGGTGGTACTGTGATTTAGTAATCACTCCAAAATTTTCAGCTCTACAGTAATGTTACACTGTATGTTTCCATTCATAATTTTTGAGGATTTATAACATTATTTGGCAACCTTTAATACTGTACAGTATTATTTTCCAATTTCTAATGCATAAGGTCACTGTCGACTTGTGCTCTTTCAACATTACGCTGTATTTGGGGATTTCTAACTAAATTTCACATTTTAATTCACGATTTTTCACGATTGAGAACTTTGGCTTCAAATTCAGGGTTTCCAAGAGAGCTATGAACATACTGAAGAGTATCCAATTTTAGATTGTTGGGAAGAATATGCATAGATTGCCGTAGTCAACACAAAGAATCACTCCCCTGTATGGAAAATGTAACTCAGAAAGAGTGAGGAGAGTAGACTAACTTACCCAGACGATTTTGTATAAGGCACACTATTGGCTAGTAGAGGAGACACGATCAATCAGAGAACACTGATCTGTATCCTGTTTGTTGATTAGCTGTTGGACCACAAGATCAATCTCAAGCAAACTACAACATTGAGAATCCTACGCTCTCCAGATTGCTTCTACACTACACATACTGTACATACGTAACGTCGCTCTGCATCTATATCTGTGTGGCGTATTTCTCAACTTTTGGTTAGAATAGTAAATTCCTTTCAAGCCCTATCAAGCCAGCTAAACATTCTGCACCTTCTGACGGAAAGAACATTGCACTGGATACCGAGACCATACACGAGAAGAACAGGTAACTTTGAGGAAAGTTTATGAATGGCAGTTAAAGCTACCCACAACCAAGACTATCTACGTCAATTCCCACCAAACCAAAAAAATTAATGCCCGCAAGGGGTGGTTTGATAAATTTCAAAGAAGGTTAATCTTATAAAGTATGTCCCTGTATGAAGATGTTCCAGATCATCATCGAAGAAATGGGGTATTCACGTGAAAAAAATTTCCATTATGGATGAAACTGGCCTCCTTTGATAACCTAAGCCACTGCAGACTTTCATTATGAAGGAGCCAGCCAAAGCCTCTGGATTCAAAGTCTACAAAGAACACCTCACACTTACAATATGAGGAAATACTGTGGGCTTCATGATAAAACCAAAGCTTACCTATTATAACTCCAAAATCCCTCGATACTTCAAATAGAATGCACAACCCAAAGGCATAGATAACCTAGGGTTCTCTCCTGACAAAAATCCACCACTTGGCAACCAATATGGCAGTAAGGCTGGCGAAACTTCTCAGAGGATATGACTTCATATATGACTACCGATGACGTAAATGACCTTAATTATGCGGGCCAGCTTTACCGCCTTCTCCACTGCCGAGTGATGGATTTCATCAGGAGTGAAGCCTGCAAATCATGAACAACAGCAGGCCATAATTTCTTGCAATTGAACTGATGGTTTCTGTTTTCATTTCTTGCAATGCTTGCTGCAAGTTAGTCAAACATGACCCAATGTTATACTTACGCCAGTACTTTTTCAAGGTGAAGCCTTCTTTGTCGTCAACTGCTGTGATGAGGCCCTCCATCGTGGCATGAGTGTAGAGGCCCTTAAATGCACGAATGACCCCTTGATCCATCGGCTGTATAGGAGCTATGGTGTTAGGGGGCAGAAACTCGACCTGCACCCCATCATAATGCAGGTCTGTTGCATGGCCTCCTGCACAGTCCATCAAGAGAAGGATCTTGAAAGGGAGGCCCTTCTCAGCCAGATACAGCTTTACCTCAGGAACAAAGCAGTGAATGAACCAGTCAGCTGTCAGGGCTTTAGTTATCCAGGTCTTTGCATTATTCATCCAATAGAGGAGCATAGCCTTATTTTTATTTTTCAAGGCCCAAGGATTTTTTGCCTGGCTTCATCATAAAGCCTGCAGAGCCACCACACATGATAAGTGTGACTCGGTTCTTGTGCACCTTGTAGCCTGGTCTGTGCACTTCATCCTTGAAGAGGAAAGTATGTGATAGCATTCTCTTTCAAAAAAAAAAGGCCTATCTCGTCCATGTTTAAAACTTGTTCGGGGAGGTACTGGCCATCCAGGATCATTTTTGGAAATTCAGCCTCCACGTAACGATGGGCAGCATCGGTGTCGGCAGAGGCAGGCTCGCCATAGAAAAGGCACGCTTTTGAGGCCGTATCGCTTTTGAAACTTGTCGAACCAGCCTTTGCTGGCTGTAAAGCCTCGTCCACAAGGCGGCGAATCTCTCGTCGTAGTGCTAGTACCCTGTAGTTCATCAGCATCATCTTCATCACCGCCTTCTTTGTCGTCATCATCGGGCAAGGTTTGACAAAGAGAGACTTGGCCTTTGTCCTGATCATATTAGTACCCAAACTCTGCAATCCAAAAGGCTAATGCTGCTTCCATCTTGACAATTCACTTATTATGCAGCGTTACCACACGTTTTGCTTCTTTGTTAAACGTTATTGTCGCAGTTCTGTGGATGTTCACTTCATTTTTTTTTACATAGCACACAGTAGATTCGTTCACGCTATAATGGCATGCCACCGCGGCATAACTTCTGCCTTCCTTCAACATATCTAAAAGTTTTACCTTTTCAGAGATATTCATCATCTTCCTTCTCCTCTTCAGCTCCCTACAGGAATCTTTCATAAGGGAATGGCACTTGGCAGGCATTTTAATGGCTTTACAAAAGTTAAATGAATAACAGAACACTACAACCGCGAGACACTTGTATGAGTACAGTACAGCATGAACGAGAGACTGGAGGAGCGGCGGGGTACACCAAGGGAAGATGCTGAGAAAGAATGCGATGATGCCACTCATGCTCTGATGCACTGAGTCCGCGATAGTCGAACTGTGAAGTGGTGAGGGATCACTGTAATGCTCCTCTTTGCTGTGCAATACATTTACCTCATCATTGTCATCATCTAGTGTACAAACTTCACAAGTGCACAGATAATCATCACCACCATCCTTAATTTAATTTAATTTATCTTTACTGGTTAGTGTTCTAATTGTAATTTTTTCTTTTGTGTACAGTATATGCAAAGATGTGTCTACAGTAAAAATAAGTTTTAGCTTAACAAGTGATGGAGGTTGCATAAAGCCTTCATATTTATAATAGTGTTTGGAGGGCTTATAAAAGCTTAAATTTCTTAAGATAATAAGATATGAAAAACTACATAGATAATGAAAAATAAACATATCATAGATTAATTGTTTTTACATCAGAGTTTTTCCGCTATCGTGGGGGTTCCTGGGATGGAACACCTGCCATAACTAGGGATTACTGTATTCTAAAGAGTATTTTGCCTTCACAGTACAGTATAGTTACCCACACGAGAGCAATATGTAATTTGATTGACTTACTGTAACAGTGAAAACCCAAATAATCTTTTGAATTAATAGGAATATAAGTTATCAGTACATTCAAAATCAGCCAAATTGGTAATTTTTCCATAACTTAGGTCAATTTCATAATACAATTAAAGCAGGCTTCCTTCCAAGATGACCAACTTAACCAATATCAGATGTCTCCCATTTCCACCTCTAATGTGAGAACAAATTCTCTGGACTAGTCCTTTTAGCATAAAAATGCAACTGAGTCTCATTCAAAAACAATACATCACAATAATGACCCTAATACAAAGAATCAAGCAAAATTTACTAAAATGAATCCCCCATAATTATCAATGAACTTTCAAATACAGTATAATAATCAATTTAATACACTGGAACTTGCCTGCTTGGAGTGTTGACTTTTGATGACTGATAAAGACTACAACAGAGCTCCCAGTGTGTAAGCGTGAGTAAAGATTCGTCGTGGAGTCTCTGAATATTTTCTTTGGGATTCCATGGGTTTCCATGGAAAACATGATTCCTGTTGGTATAATGCATATTACAATCTATATTCAAAGCAAGACAATTCTAAATAAAAAAGGAAAAAATAATTTCACCACCAAATTCAGAAGTCCTTAAATTCAACAGTTGATAACCTTTTAAATCTCTTGTCATACTACATCACTTAAAGATGGACACTAATGAAGCTCTTGTAATGGATGGAAACCTAAATTTAGGCCTAAAAACCAAAACACTAGATCAGATAATTATTTTTAGCCAAAAGACCCAGACCACTGGAAAGGGAAGGAAGCAGTAGAGACCAGTGAAAAGTTACACCCTATTATGCAAACCTACGGCCTACTAACCTATGATACAATAATAGAAAACAATACTAGTTTACTTGGTTAACTATCACAGTTATTCATAATGACCAATTGAATATAAAAGTAATTCAGCTGTATTATTGGTTTTCACTTAAAATAAAGAGAGAGAGAGAGAGAGAGAGAGAGAGAGAGAGAGAGAGAGAGAGAGAGAGAGAGAGAGAGAGAGAGAGAGAGAGAGAGAGAGAGAGTAATTTTAATATTTCTTATCATTACAGTAAAGAACATTAACTACAGTAGTGCATTTTACATTTAAATTATAATTACAGTTCTTCTGACAATTATAGTTCTCAAGTGAATATTTACAAGTAAATAGAGAAGTCCTGAGAGTCTTTAGTACCTATTATTTGTGGAATTCTACTACACCAGGGGATACTGAAATGTACTGTGGATAAGGAGGTTTTACTGAATATAACTCTGCCTTGAATCAACTTGCTTGTTTACATTTATAAGCTTAACAATAAGGTAAACTAACTTATCTTGTTAGAAGAATAAGAAGGCAGAACCGCTAATATTTCCATACATACCTCACACGTGGATATACTTCAATGAAGACTTTAGCAGCATCAATGGGCCAGACATATTTGTGACGTTTCATAAGAACTTTAAGGAATTGTTGCAAGAGATGCAGTATGCCACCATTGTTTTCAAACTTTAGCAAAAATGCTCGTACCTGTAATAAATATACAGTAGCTTCTAAATCTTCATCATTGTCATTTAACAGTTTCATATCAAGTTACTTCTACATTACCTTGTATCAAATACATACATAGTACTGTACACTAAAACTCTCACAACTGGGCTACTTTCACTTCAGCATTTCTGGTCAGACAGATTGGCAGACCATTTCCAGCCATTTGCCCTGCAAATGGTGTAGCGTGAAGACCTACAACACATTGCGCTTTGCCCTAATTCACTGTTTTCAGGGTTCTCTTTATAATTATGGAAGCAGGAAAGCATGAGTGTGTTTCAAATGTACCTAACTGTATGAGCATAAAACTGAAATTACCATTAGTGAAAAGTTGGATTGAAAGTGGAATGACAAATTCCGTATCAAAAAGTAACTTTCTATGATACAAGAAAGAGTAAAGCCCTAAATATAAAAAAGAAATGACAAAATGACGATATATAACATAAATATGAGGACTTGGATAAAGCAACATTTAAGTGGTATAAACAACAAAGTTCGGGAATAAAAACTTTCTAGCCAATGCTGTATCATTTTCAGGGTAGTCATTACATAAATACACATTTGTGGCAGAAGTAAAATTCATGTTGAATCTTGTGTAGGTTAATTTAGTTAACAAAAATGACAAATTTGTAAGTAATTTGCATTTTTCCTAACTATACAAACCTTGGAACCAACTGTCATCCCTGGTCAACTCAGATGGTCTGCAATGAAGTTTCTCTTCCGGGAATGAACCTCGCCGAGGGGGACACTGTGTTGTTCTGTGCCAAACGATGTATCTCTACTACTCACTGGCATTGCAGCATTTTGGTACATTTATATACTATATCAAGATGATAAGGTTTTTCAAATACTGATATTAGTTGATTTCAACCATGTAAGTTTGTTGTTTGAGACAAACCCACCAATGTTATCAAGTCCTATGATGGTAGCAATGCTCTCCAGACTAGGCCTATGCCTTTTGTTCTTAGAAAAACGGATAAATTGTTTTATATACTTCCCAATTACTGATGTTTTATGTTCTATTACATATTCTTGGAAATATAGGTTTCTACTATGGGTATGTTGCCCATCCGCACCACAGATTGAACTTTGAGAGTCTCCGAACAGTGGAGTAACACTAGATATATCACTTTCATTTTCAGGTAATTAATGTGAAAGGCATTGTCCTCCTAAGAACACAAGACCTGAAATCTGCTCCCTTCTCAAGTGAGCGCCCCACCCTTGGCGTGAAGCATTTAAGAATAGAAGGAATTCCAGGGAAGAGACCTAATGGGGTGTTCCTGCCAACAGGTTCTCCTGCCTCAACCACCATTAGGTATCCATAACAACCTCCTGGGGCACTGACAGCAGGGTTGCTGAAGGGTTGAATGCTTGAAAACACCAGCTCTTCTAAGCCCACTGCACTGAGTGAAGATGCAACCTCCCAAAGGGGACCAGCTTCTCCAACTTTGTGAGGTGTCCAAGAAGCTTCTACCAAGAGTGAGCAGGAGGCAGTTCCCATTCCAAAATGGTTTCTGCCACTTTCCTGAATCTTCATACACTGCCGGCAGATGGAAATACTCTGGCCTGGGCAGAGTCGATTTCAATGTCTAGATATATGATGTTCTGTTGAGGGACGAAGCTCAACTTCTCTAGGTTCAGCTGAATTCCTAGCTCCTTACAGAAGTCGACAAAGATCTCCGTTTATAAGCAAGGCTTGAGACTGCCAGAAACCAGTCGTCCAGATATCTTAGAAGCCTGATGCCCATGGCATGAGCCCAGGCTGAGACAAGGGCAAAGATCCTGGTAAAGACCTGAGGTGCTCTGGAAATTCCAAAGCACAGCACCTTGGGGTGTAAGAACCTGTTTGAAGGGCAACCTCAGGTATTTCCTTGATCCTGGATGGATGGGGACCTGAAAATACTTGTCTCTCAGGTTGATGGACGACAGGATGTCATTCTACCTGATGACCTGAAGAAAAGTGGCCAGAGTCTCCATTTTGAACCTTGTGTGTGAGAAAAACAGGTTTAAATGAGACAAGTCTATGACGGGTCTCCAACCCCCTCTCAACTTCTCTACTAAAAAGAGATTGCTGAGGAAGCCTTGAGAATCGTCTGACTTCCTCTACTGCTCTTCTGGCCAACATCTTTGATACTTCTTCTTGTAACAGGAAGTCATTTACAGAGCCTCTCAAATAAAATGGTCAGACTGTCAGAGTAAGAGTTAGAGGGGGTGGGTGGGCAGTCTACGAATGGGAAACGATACCTTAGATACAAAACTTCCAAGGTCCAGGGAACGGCCCTAAAGAACTGCCACCAGCGTCAATAGCTTTGCAGGCATCCCCTTACTGGTGGTAAGCTGGGGGATTTGCCTTCCCTAGCAAGAGCTCCAACGGCCATGACTCCTACGGCTAGAGAGTGTCCTCTACGGAGAAAGGTGGGGTTAGGATCTTGTCTCCTAGTCTGTTGGAAGTCCGTAAGAGGAAGAAGCACCTTGTTAACTGGCCTGGTTGAAAGGCGAGTTCCTCTGGGGCTGTTGAGAGGGCGGGCATCTTTGGTGACGCAGCTCTCCTCATAAGAGAACAGACTTGTTTTCTCAGCCTTCTAGCAGCAGGCACATCTGAAGGATGAAAAAGAGAGGGGGATTCCACCAGATTGGAATTTCTCAAACAGAGACATCCCTATGAGACGACTGTTTAGTGTATCTCGTCTTTTAAGGCTGTAGTTGCCCCATACGGAGACTGTCTGATGAAGCAGGAAATTCAGCACCTTGGCTTCAGATCTCAAAAAATCCTCAAATTGCTTCAGGACATCCTCATTACTTAAGTTTTCTGTTACTACGAAGCGAGATACTGCTCCTGGCCAGTGATTCAGCCAGGAACAGGCCTGTAGAGTAGACATAGCTGCCACCTGCATGTTTTTCATCTTGGATCCAAAAAAAGGGGAGGTTAATTAGTTTGTCACTCATTCGATATGCTCGGTACTTGGTTGGCAACATAAGCGTCAATAGCGAGTGAGCTCGGATGAGCGCCTGAGTGAACATAAAATTTTCTCTGGCTTGAAAGTGCCAAGGGAGGCAACTTGGAGGATTTGTTCAATTTCAGGAATGAATGAATGATTTAAACTTTTAGGCATCCTGACATCTAAGGTCATTGACGCCGGTAACATGACAAATTCGAAGATAATTTGTATTTTTCCTAACCATACAAACCTTAGCTATTTACACAGGGTTTACCTTTTAGCGCAGCTGAAATGGCGAGCCATTAGAATTTAACGAGGGTGTATTACCCCCGCGCTAGTTAGCGGGGGGGTAGGGGAGTGGTAGCTAGCTACCCCTCCTCCCCCTCACACACAGGTGAATACTCACTTTCACTTAGAGGTAGGACTTGTCTTGGGGGACAGGGCTGGCGGGCAAATGTGTGTAAATAGCTAAGGTTTGTATGGTTAGGAAAAATACAAATTATCTTCGAATTTGTCATTTGTTCCATAACCGAAATACAAACCACGCTATTTACACAAGGTGACTTACCCCTTAGGTAGGGTGGAAAGTCCCCAGCCATACTGGCTTTGGCTTTACCCGGGGACTCAGAATCCGAGTGAGTAGCACTCGATAAAAGGAGTCCCTGCACCTCACAAGCTCCTTGCTTCGCAAGGAACCATGTGGCCTACGTAAGCTTGTGTGTGAAGGAAGAAGTGTGACCCGTCCTAGGCAGTTGAACTGGAGTTCCAAAAGGAACTCTGGGTTAGGACGTTCCCAATACCACCTCGTCAGGGTATGGGGGACGCGACAGTATTAACTCAATACTCGGAACACAAGGAAGCATGGTTTACCTGCAGAGGTTCGAGGTCAGCTATGCAGAGACCAGGATGCTGCTTCCCCGTAGAGGGGATGATGAAGAAAGAAGTAAGGGCCAGACATACTTCTTTCGTTCATGCAGACTAAAACCTGATAACAATGCCCTCAACCTTCTGCTACCTGTCCAAAAAGGAGCCTGAGGTTAGACCAGCTGTTGTGTAGCCACCACAGAGCGATAGAAAACGTATCGAGACTCCTGTGGGTCACGCCCTGCAGGAAGCGGGCTGTGAAGGTCATTAGACGCTTCCAGACTCCAGCTTGTAGCACCTGCGTCACAGAGTAGTATTACTCGAAGGCGAGGGACGTTGCGATGTATCCAACATCGTGCTGTAGGGCGACGTGACGGGGGAGGGTCTGGAGACAGGTCGAGATGAATGTCCTTGAGTCCGGGCTGAAGAGGTATACTGGTGACTCTCCCCCATGTCCTCCTTGTGCTCCCAAATCGGCTGCAACTGAGGACAAACTGCAGCTGTTCCCAGCGCTAACCTCTCGATTCCTTTACTGGCAAGAAAGAGAAGGTCTTGGGACATCAGATACAGAATGGAGACACGAAATCTTGAATGAATCGGACCGACGGGCCGGGACCCCCAGATTCTGAGTCTAACCAACAACTCAGGAGCGAGCCTGAATGTTGCCTTCCCCTCTTCCTTAGAAAGGGGGGAGTCGTAAGAGACCAAGAAGATTGCTTACACACTGGCCATGGCCAGAGTGAGCAGGAGACCCAAGGCGGAATACAATCCGAGGCCTGTCGTAAAAGGTCTTGAGAAGATCTCTTAAAGGACTAAAAGTCCGAGCCATGCTCCAAGTTGGAGGTCTTCCTCCGACTAGGGCAGGGACGATCGTAGCTTCGCATGAGCGAGGATAGATCCAGCGGGCAGGAAAAAGTTATTCCTTTAAGCCTGAAGGTCAGGGAAAGGCTGAGCGACAGGCTTCATTGCCGAGAGCGGAAAGGAGTTTCCTCCCGCCGAAAGGCAATAAGACCGTTATTGCTGGAGAAGAGGCCTCAAGGGAAGAGGTATATCTCACATGGCACCAACCACCTTAGACTCTTCACTTTGCCTGGGAGACCCCTGTGGATGACTATCGCAGATGACGCGACCTCCGTACCGCGACTGTAGCGGGTTGTCTCTTCTTGAGGAGGAGGCGTAGTGTCTCCAGGCATGAAGCCGAAGCGACGCCCCGGTTCGGGAGAGATGTCGCAGTGTGGTTGCTTGAGTAGTCTGCGCCGTGGGAGAAGCTCTCCCGGGAGTTCCGTCAGGGGAAGCAGAGGGTCCAGAAACCGTTCTGCGCATAGTCCCAGTGGAGCTCTCCCATTGAAAGGTTGACAGACAACCTGGTCTTGTGAGACCCATTGTCCACAGACATAAGGGAGGGAAGACGCAGGCGTCGAAGTTGTCCCACCATCACCGGAATGCATCTTGCCAGAGTCTCGGGGTCTGAGACTGGGGGGAAGAATAGCGGAAGCTTGAGGTTCCAAGCTGTCGCGATCAGGTCCCCCAGACCAGTACTTGCTGGTTACCCAAGGTCAAAGACCCCCAGGTACACTCTCTCTACGAGGCTCTGCTCGGATAGTCTGAGAGAACATTCCCCTGCCTGGAATGAGAGCGCCGATGGTGGTATTGAGAGAATCTCAATCATCCCGGTATCTCTACTGCAAGATGTGAAGGTGTGAAAATGCGTCCCCTGCTGGTTAGAATACGCCAGAATCATGAAGTCGACCCGCACGGGGCGACTCGGCAGGAGCTGTAGGATCTGTAGAGGGGCCAGACTAAGGCCCCTAAGCCTGCCTGAATGATGGAGAGGTATCCTTCAGGTCTTGACGAGTCCGAGAACAGCATCAAGAATGTGGGGAAAGGACGAGAATATCCACTACCATCAAGAGGCTCCATAGGTCAACACCCATTGCAGGTCTAATAGTTCCGCTGGTCCCATAGGGGCCAGGAAGTCCGGTAAAACATTGCCTGAAGCCACCGGAACTTGGATCGCCCAACATGGAACTTATCCTGAGGCGACCATTCGGACTATAGACGGGTCAATGAGGAAAGGAGAACTAGGAAACGTTCCAAGGTAGGGCTGAAAGCTCTGCTTGACTGAGAACAGGTACTGCGACTCTCCTCAGTCTTGCCACAGTCAACCGAAAGGAAGGCTCGGAGGATGTGGTAACAGAATCTGGCGTCCCCAGGTGGTCACCCATCCAAGTACCGAGGTTGCTTAACCTCGCTGGACGGACGAGAAGCGGGGTTTCCAACGTGGTAAGTCCGTTGACTCAATATCATGGCCAGATACTCCAGATGTTGAGGCAGAGGAAGAGAAGGCTCCAAGCAAAATACCATGAGCCCACACTCATGGTAAGCATCCAGAAGCTTGTCCCGGCGCTGAAGAAGGTCGAACCCGAGCCTACCGGAGTTGACCAGCCCTCCAAACAGCAGAGGAGGCGGAAGCCTGCACCTGAGCGGCCATGAGGAAGGCAGGGAGAGTTCTCTGGGGAAAAAAACCTGCTATACCACGGCGGGATAGCCACACTGCATCATAAGCAGGAATACTTGCAGTCTAGGCTGAATTCGACGAACACCCTGGAAGATGGATGGAATGGAAACTGAAAGTACCCGTCCTTCCGAACCAGGGTTTAAGGAGTCCTGTCGCCTCGTTACCAGTCTGATCGATTCTGCTGGTCTACGCTGGCCGAAGTTTGTTCGACAAACTTGATCAGGGCTGAGAGGTCGACTAAGGACATCCCCTCTCAGATCCTTTCTTACAAGAAAGGATCGACTGAAGAGGCCGGGGGTGAAGCCGTCGATGATCCTAAGGAAGACCTTCGCCTATGGTATGGATCATTTTGCCCAACCGGGCAACTCTGCTGACGCTATGGCATAGAGGTTCAGAGACACTGAATTCGCTGACAGAGATTGTGCGGGAATGGGCATCGGGAAGCTGTCATTCGGATGAGTAACCTTAAGCATCCTCCCAGAGAAAAACCTGCAATCTTAGAGTTCGTGAACTCCTTTTAGGACTATGCCCCCCCCCAGGTGAGTCTCCCATGCCATCTGTTCCTGACAGGAAGAAACTGCAATTGGACACCTTGCCCCAGTTGTCGTAGCCGATAACTTAGGCCGACGTGATTGAAAGAAAAGGGCGCTGGAGCCCTGCAGAGTCTGGAAGAAAGCGCCTTGGAGGAGTGAAAACGGAAGTCGATTTCCTCCGCACAGCCGCTGTCTCAGTCTCTGTCCTTGGGCACAAACAAACTCTTCTCAAGGATGGAAGGGTGTCTGAGGTCGTCGACCTCCACAGATGAGACACCCGAAGGAAGCCCTCAGTCAGCGCGTCCAGATGGTACAACATCGAGCTTGTCCGCAAGTTAGATACTTAACGACGAAAGGCCAAGGTGCCTGAGCTCGAGAGGAGGAAAGTACCCATGCTCTTCCTGTAGCTTCCTTGAACCAAACCTCGGGCCGTAAGCGAGGAGGGAAAGAACCTGGTAAGCTCCCAGAGGAAGGGGTAAGCAGTCACCCCTTGTCCGATGGAGAAATCTTGAACGGAAAGCCCCCCTGCCAAAAATCCTTCCAGGGAATGACGGGGAAGGGCTAACCAGGTTCAGGAAAGAGGAGTGTTGCTCAGATCTCCCTTAAGTTTCTCCTATTCTTGCAAGTGCCATGCTCTGTGTTTACGGGGTGAGGCCGTGTTCTGGAAATACGCTCCAGAAGAACTCGCCAGGCTGGCCATGCTGCGAAAACCCCATTGGGAATCGTGGTCGCAATCGCCCTGGTGCTCGCACGACGGTAATTCAAAGATTTTCGCGTGGGCGAACGTGGAAGCGCCCATGCGCAGTAACGCAAACGAAGGTGAGCGAAGGAGCGCAGAAGGAGGGCGAGAGCTGGTGGTCGGCGAGCGATAACCCATAGACGAGCAATGGATACTGCAAGAAATAAGCCGACGTTTGTGCGAAGAAACACTGTAGGTTCGCGCGACGGAACACCATCCATCCGCGTGATGGAAAACCGTTGGTTCCCGCGTGGGCGAACATTGGAGAGCATGGGCGCGGACGCGCACGTAGACGTGCAGGCACGTGGGCGTGTGGGCGCGCAGGCGAATGGTCGCGCGGGCGCACAGGCAAGCGGTCGCGCGGGCGAGCGGTCGCGCGGGCGAGAAGGCGAGCGGTCGCGCGGGCGCGCAGGCGAGCGGTCGTGAGGGTGGGCACGTGGATGAGCGCGAGTCCGAGGCGGCGAACGCAAGCGTTAGCGCGATGGCGAGGAAACGCGCTGCCGCGTGGGCGAGGAAGACCGCTGGCGATATGGATCAACAAGCGATCGGTGGTGAGCTGGTGAGCGCTAATGCGCAGGTTGGCAATGGCGCGTTGTGTTATGCCGACGCGATGGTCGAGCAGCATGCGCAGGTGAGCGATCGTGCGTTGGCGAGCAATATGCGAAGGTGAGCGATCGCGAGCAACATGTGCAGGAGGGCGATCGCGCGATGGCGATCAGCATGCGCAGATGGGCGGTCGCGCGATGGCGAGCAGCCTCTGCAGGTGGGCGATCGCGCGATGGCTATCAGCATGCGCAGGGTCGCGCGATGGCGATCAGCATCCGCAGTTGAGGGTCGCGCGATGGCGATCAGCATCCGCAGTTGAGGGTCGGGCGATGGCGATCAGCATCCGCAGTTGAGGGTCGCGCGATGGCGATCAGCATCCGCAGTTGAGGGTCGGGCGATGGCGATCAGCATCCGCAGTTGAGGGTCGCGCGATGGCGATCAGCATCCGCAGTTGAGGGTCGGGCGATGGCGATCAGCATCCGCAGTTGAGGGTCGCGCGATGGCGATCAGCATGCGCAGGTGAGCTAGTAGCTGGCGAACCATGTTCCTTCAGAAGAGTTGGAGAACGTTGGCGTGCCGGCTGTAACACACGCGGGCGATCCGGAGATCGCCGAGAGACAGGTGATCGCTGGCGAGCTGATGATCGCTGACGAGCAGAAGGCTACGCGTGGAAGCCTGCGTATAGAAGAAGAGTCCTTGACCCCGACCTGAACCGAAGTTCTAGATCGCGAGGGCGAACGTGGGCGGCACAGGGCGCGTAACAGGAACCAACAGGAACAGCAGGGATGATCATCATGAAAGCGCTGACGAACAGGAGAGCGCTGATGAGCAGAAGAGCGCCTGTGCGTTAACACTGAGCAGGAGCAGGAGAGAACACAGCAGAAGGGCGCGCAGGGAAACCCTGACACGCAAGGGAAGAACCCCCGTGGGAGGCAACCCTTTGCCCCGAAGGGATCGTTGTCCGCAGGGAGACTGATGTCCGTCGGAAGACCGCTGTCCGTCGGGAAGACCGTTGTCTGTTGGGAAGACCGTTGTCCGTCGGGAAGACCGTTGCCCGTCGGAAGACGAGATCAGACTGATGTCCATTTGCACCAAGGTGGAAGATCGAGAAAAAGGAGTTGTAGGCTGCAAACGGAGATTCAAAAAGGCGCCTCTAGCACCCTTATAGGGAGATGAGAGGCCCTTACGACGAGGCGGACGGTGGGCCTTACGGCGAGGGAGGCCAACAGCAACAGCAACAGAAGAAACCTCCGAAGAGGAGTCTCTATGAGTGTACTCTCTCGCGAACGAAAGAGAAACACTTCGTAGAAGAGACTGGTCAGCAGTGACCTAAAAGGAGCAATCCTCCAAAGAGGAGCTCCTGCAGTTGCCCAGCCCCTTGAGCGAAACTGCAGGTGTGACTGCTCAGCACCAAGAGCATAGTCGCACTAAAAAAGGCAAGAGAAGAACCCCCCAAAAGGGGAAAAACTCAAGCCTGGACAGGAAAAACTTCCCTCGGAAGGAAAGTTACCCGCCCAAGGAGGCAAGCCTCCTGAGAGTTCTAACATGAACTGGAGAGCTGTCCGTCGTCACGGGAGTACTTCCAGTAGAAGGAGACACGCCCCTGACGAAAACACAAGGGGGGAGGCAGCAACAGCCGAATCCCCAGGACTCAACAAGACAGCTCACACCGTTGCCATATTACAGAAACGAACTAGATCGGTAACTGTAAAAAAATAAAACAAAAAACATTAGTACACATTCATTCCCCCGGGAAGGCTCCGAAGAGGAATCCCGAGGGAAAGGAAACAAGAATTACACAACAGGCACGTGCCCTCACAACCACTTACACTCACGGAAGGAGAGCTGTAACCAAAACAGAATTATAACAATTATAATTATGTAACTATGTAATTATGTAATTTAAAAATGAATGAACACTAAAGAAAGAACGAAAACCCCGAAAGGAATCGTTCTACAAAGCTGAAAAATCCACAAATACAATTAGATTCATAAACTAATTGAGACAAACGTACGGCGTAGCAAACCCCCCACACGGAAAGGAAGCTACAAGGGCGTAGTAACACGTAGTAAAAGGGTGAACGACCTCAAGAGAGAGAGAGAGAGAGAGAGAAAGACATAAGTCAAACTCAATCGCCACCCATAACGCCGTGGCGGCCAACTGCCGAGGACACCACGTAGATAAGTACACTACACACACAAATCTGAAAAGGAAACTTACTGATTTCTATACTCAAATATGTATACAAACATGAAAACATGTTTACATAAATATTGAGTAAATGAAAAGTAAGCGATTAAGTAAAGACAAAACAAACAATGGCTGCCAAGAGAGGACCAAGACAGAGACGTCTGTCACAGTCCGAGCCAAAAGTGAAAGTGGGTATTCACCTGTGTGTGAGGGGGAGGAGGGGTAGCTAGCTACCACTCCCCTACCCCCCCGCTAACTAGCGCGGGGGTAATACACCCTCGTTAAATTCTAATGGCTCGCCATTTCAGCTGCGCTAAAAGGTAAACCCTGTGTAAATAGCGTGGTTTGTATTTCGGTTACGGAACAAATTTAATTTATGTATACAAAAATAAAAAATGAAATAAAATAAAAAATTAAAGAGTATTCAATTAAAATCATAAAAATTGAATGTCATAAAAGTTAAATATTTTTCAGAAGACCTGCTTCTGAAAGAAATCTAAAAATGCCACTTGCATGGTAGGACACATCATTTCCAAGAATCTTGGCAAGGATGAACCTGCCACCCTCACCTCAAGCCTCAAACAAATATCTATTCCGCAAGTTGTTATAATTGGGGCATTCGGTCAACAAATGCCTTACGGTTAGAGGTACTAAACAGTTGTCACAATACGGTTGGTGTTGGCCCTTCAGCAGAAACTCATGTGTCAACCGAGTGTGACCAATACGGAGACGACAAAGAGACGTCTCCCATTTTCGGGGCATCATATTATACCTCCAAGGAGATATGTCATTTGTTACTTCCCTCATTTTATTGCCATCTTGACTATCCCATTGCTGTTGCCATTTATTGCAAACCAATTTCTTGATGTCAGGTAAGAAATCATTACAGGGAATGGGATACCTTCTTGGCAGCAACTCGGATGCGGCCTCCTTAGCCAGTGAATCTGCCTTCTCATTCCCGGACACACCTACATGTGCTGGAATCCAACAAAATTGAACTGTTATACCTCTCCGTCCAATGAGGAAAAGCCATTCTAAAATTTTTAAAACTAGAGGGTTATTAGAATTAAAAACTTCCATAGCTTGAAGGACACTCCTTGCATCACTAAAAATTGAAAAATTACCCTCCTTCTCCAACGCTATTTTCTCAATAGCGGTTAATATGCCATACAGTTCGGCAGTAAATATGGAAGCGGTCAGAGGAAGTGCACCTCTACAATTAAAACCATTACTATGTACTCCAAATCCAACGCCAGCATCAGATTTGGAGCCATCAGTATAGATAAAAGTTGATCCTCTATGTTCTTTAACATGTTCATTAAAAAGAGACCTGGCTTTTAGGTCTGACATATTCTTCTGATCTCCAATAAAATATTTACAAAAAGATATCTCTGGTAACTTCCATGGAGGCGTTGATGATACCTTGAACGGAAGTACCTTATTTCTAATTATATCCAGACTATTTAATAATCGTTTCACCCGAAAGCCATAAGGTTGAGGAGATTTTGGGTGCAACTCAAAGTATGATGCGTGTTTTACAAGGCTTTCAGTCTGAAAGGCTAGAGAGTTTGGGAGTCTTTGCAATCTAAACCAATACCGAAGAATGGAAGACATTCAGTAAAGGTCTAGAGGTAACTCTCCAGCATCAACAAGGAGACTTGGGATAGGCGAGGTTTTAAAAGCTCCAGTAGACAATCAAATACCTGCATGATGTATCGAGTCTAATATTTTTAACCGGCTTGGGGTGGCTGAAGAATATACCTCACAACCATAACTAATTTTGGAAAAAATCAAGGCCTTGTATAATTTTAAAATAGTATTGCAGTCTGCCCCCCATGATGTATGGGACAATACTTTTAAGATATTCAGAGCTTCAACACATTTAGCTTTTAGCGCTTTTAGGTGAGAAACCCATGTAAGTCTACAGTCAAATATCAAACCTAAAAATTTGGTTTCCGATACACATGGTATCCGTTGACCTTTAATGTATATATCCGGGTCTGGATGTACTTCCCGGATACGACAAAAATGGACAATGGTAGTTTTACTTGTCGAGAACTTAAATCCATTCATGTCAGCCCACTGGATAATTTTATCAATAGAGAGTTGGATTTTTCTCTCAACCATTGCCATTCTAGTGCCAGCAAATGATATTGAGAGATCATCCACAAATAATGTTGAGAGAACATCCTGGGGAATGGCTGAGGATATCCCATTAATTGCTAGTGCAAAAAGGGTTACACTCAGCACACTACCCTGAGGAACTCCTTCTTCCTGGCACTTACTCTCTGATAGAGTTTCCCCCACTCTCACTTGAAAAATTCTACGTGAAAGAAATGCCTGAATAAATAGTGGCAGCTCTCCTCTCAATCCCAATTCATGAATGGTTTTAAGAATACCATATCTCCATGTGGTATCATATGCCTTTTCAAGGTAAAAAAATACTGTAACATGGTGCTGTTTGGAAGCAAAGGCTACACAAATAGAAGACTCAAGTCGTATCAACACATCAGTCGTTGAATGCATTTTTCGGAATCCACATTGAATCGGTGATAAAATACCTTTCTTTTCAAGGTACCATATCAGCCTTGCATTGACCATCTTCTCCATGATTTTACATAAACAAGATGTCAATGCAATAGGACGATAGTTTGCTGCTAAAAACTTGTCTTTACCAGGTTTTAAAAAGGCTAAAATAATGGCTAGTTCCCAAACACTTGGGTAACTATGATCATGCCATATTCTATTAATAATGCTTAAAATAAATAGCTTTGTATTAAAATGTACATGTTTAATCATTGCATATGGAATTCCATCGGGTCCAGGGGCTGTATCGTTGCAATGAGCAAGTGCGGAATCAAATTCTCTTTCAGTGAAAGGAGAATTATACGACTCTTCCCTTCTTGTTGCAAAATTTAAAATTTTCTTTTCTTCAGTGCTCCTATACTGGTGACCAGGGGCTCCTTCACACTTGCTGGATACATTTGAAAAATGATTAGCCAGGGCATTGCTAACTTCATTTGCTTCAGTTACATACTGGCCATTCACCTTCAACACTGGTGGTGGGTTGGGGGTGAATTTGCCAGCTATCTTTTTTACTTTCCTCCACACAGAAGATGGTGGTGTTCTACTGTTAATGGAGGAAACAAAAGACATCCATGACTGGCGCCTTGCTTCTTTCATGGCACGACGGAACTGTGCTCTACATTTCTTGTACATAGTTAAATTCTCATCAGTCCTGCGTCTACGCAATCGTGTTAGAGATCTTCTTGTGGCTCTGTGGAGTGCAGTTAGTTCTGAAGACCACCACGGGACTGGTCGTCGTTTGAATAACCCTGTTGTTTTGGGAATTGAATTGACTCCTGCTGTATGAAGAGTTCCATTTAGTAGGTCTATGGCATCATCAACACTTTCAAACTGTTCTGCTCTCCCTTCGATTTCACTTGGCTCGGAAAATTTAACCCAGTCTGCCTTGTCTAGATTCCAACGTGGCGATCTTTGCAAAGGCGGACCCTTGTTGGTGTTTATAATGATTGGTGCATGATCACTAGTATGCCAATCATCTAATGTCCTCCAATCAAAATCAAGAAGGCAGTTAGAGCTTGCAATTGAAAGGTCAATGCATGACAAAGTACCTGTCTGAACATGGAAGTGTGTGGGCTCTCCTGTATTAAGGAGTCCCACATCCTCATTCTCCAAAATTGATGAGATAATATTGCCCCTTGTGTTTGCTAAAATATCACCCCATAAAGGATGTCTACCATTCATATCTCCCAGTAAGAGAAAAGGTTGAGGGAGCTGTTGAATGACCTCTGTTAAATCATCATATAAAATATTATCATTTGGAGGTAAGTACAGAGAGCATATTGTATATTTTCTCCCTATATCAATTTGTACAACAACTGCCTGCAGGGTTGTACGTATAGACATGGGTATTTAGGGAACATCTCGACGAATGTACATGAGACTTCCGCCATGGCTCCCTGCTTGTTGATTATATGGTGTTCTATAGCTAACATACTCTCAAGGACTAGGAGTGTTAGAATCAAGCATACTTTCCTGTAGACATACAATTATGGGGGAGCTCATGAATTAGGAGCTTAAGTTCTTCATATTTCGCCCTCAAACCCTGACAGTTCCATTGCAAAATGGAGGAGAAAACTATGGATTATTTCTGGAAGACATCTTGGATGAGGTCTTCCCATTAGCAGTTTTTAATCTAACATTATTACCAGTAGGTTTCTTCAGAGGTGGTCTTGTTATGTTGGGTTTAACGTTGGTGTTTTTCTTTGTATTCTTTTTATCTATTTGTTGAGGTGGATGGTGGACCTCAACTTGAATTTCTGATTTATTCAGTCCATCTTCTGGTTCATTAGAAACATCAACAGACAAAACATCAAATTTATTTGATGTCATAACCTTAACGTTTCTAATGGAGGGTGGAGAGAGAGATGGAGGTCTCTCTCTTTTGCGATTAATAGATGGTGGGATTCGAGGTTTTTGCACCTTTCCCACAACAGGTGCATCAGGTAAGTTAGTCTTAAGTGGAACCTCCATCAGATCAGGCAAGGACATGGCCTGAGAGAGGTTTGTATTACTTTTTGTAATGGCGACTGAAGGCTGTACAGCAATGGGCAATGACCTAGTGTTAATACACCGTGGTAAAGCCTCAGGAGGTGATATGGTTACCTCGTTATTTGACATTTTGTCAGATAGTATACTTTTTTTTTAGCTATTGGCAGTGCTAGGTTGGTTTGATTTTAATGCCTTAGCATATGTATTTGATTTATTTAATAGTCTTTTGGCATGGGTCACACTTATGTGTTCTAAGTTTGATTTGTTGAGGGCAGCTTCCTCCAACTTATATAGCTCGCAGATCTTGTCTGTGGATTTGTGATTCGAGCTGCAATTTAAACACCTGGCTCCAAGTGCACACTCTCCATGGTAAGATTTGGAGCAAATACCACACATCTTCTCATTTTTGCAAACTTTGGACGGGTGCCCAAATTTAAAACAATTAAAGCATTGCAATGGCTTCTGCTTGAAGGGTCTTACTTTAATCCTTTCGTTCTCGATAATAATATGAAAAGGTACATCAGCATCCTGGAACGTAAGGATTATCATTGATGTACCTGGGACTTTATGAACTTTCCAAACATTTAATGGACACATGGCCAGTATCTCCTCCTCTGTAAAATCATATAGATCTCTGTTAAAAACTACGCCCCTTCCGTAGCTAAAATTTAGGTGGGGTTTGACATCTAACTTAATGTCATCATTACTTATTTTCATATTGGACAATATTACCGACTGTGTACTGGATTTGGCATGGATAAGGAAACTATTTTTTCCGAAACGAGATATATCGCCTGGTGCAATAGTTCCTACTTTTTTCTGAATCAATTTGCATATTTTAAAATAATTCCCTGTAACCCCCTTTGATTCAGCTATAAGCCACATCGGTGGTTTTGGATTTCTCTGGGAGGGCATGACTAAATCTGCGTCTTTTTCCAACCAATCGGCAGGCCTGTACACATCTAAATCTTTTGGTACCTTATCGCAGAGAGCAGCCGCGACATTCAAGTTATTAATTTTAATATTATTCAAATTACTTATTGCACTAAATGCTTCGTCATAACTACTATAAGATATCCATGAATCCCAAGTTTCAGCTTCAAGTTTCATCCTTATTTCTTTTATGCATCCATAGCATTCAAATGCTTTACATAGATCATCATAATTTGTTTCTATTGAAATTTGTGTAACATGGAGGATTCGAAGTTTCCTCGTGTTACCCAAATTACTCGATTTAGAAATATCAGTAGAATGGTCCTTTCCCGTTCCGAGGTCATCAACAGAGCTATCCCTTATCACATTAGCAGAGGTCGTCAACAGTGCCGGGGGAGAGTCAGCGTATCCAGGGGATGGGGGTTCGTTCCTTAAAGAATCCATTATACTAAAGAAAGAGAAGAAAGTTAGTTTGATGTACCTGCTCGAGAATGTTAGGCCATCACACGTCGGAAAGGAAATTTGCACTCTCCACTATCGGCACAATGAGAGTATACTTCCCAGATGGTCCACTCCATACCCTACCCGAAGGATAGCATCAAAACAGATATAAAGGCACAGGTGTAAGCTGAACCCGCCTGTTAGGACTGAGACCAAGAAATTATGGAATCATCCTCCCCATATCTATAATGACGGGCTTCCGGCCAAAAGCCGAGAGTCCTACCCCAAGCATTGGATCCCCCTGGATTCCGAAGACCCAACACTTGAGAATAGTTCCGCCAAAAAGGTCCAAACCATCTTTGGGATGGCTGAAATCATCCAATACTCTCACATATAGCTTTGAATGCAAACACCTCCCAACCGTGATACCTCCTCCCACTCATCAAACCAGGCAGCAATAAAGGATGTATGAACATCCCCGCCGGGGCTACAATGGATGTAAAAACATCCAAGCCATAGGAGAAAAGAAAAAAAAAATAAATAATAAATATATATGTACATAATATATACACACATATAATGAGGGAAATTTTTCTCATAGAGTTTGGAAAGCAAGACTAAAGAAAGTTTGTGAAATTAGAATAAGGTCGAAGTAATATTGAGAAAAAGAAAAAGGTAAAAGAGAGAAATTTAGATTCGAACTGGGGGAGCAATTTCCCCCAGTTCGAGAGCCCTCTTGCCCGTCACCAAGTTTCAGCACGGGAATGAAATGCCGTGCTGAAGCTCAATGACTTCATCAAGGCATTCTCTCATTAAGAGGGTCAATTTCAGGAAGTCCAGTATGTCAAGAGTTTGATTTAAGAGCTCCACACCAAACCTAGAGATCGAGGAAAGATCAAGTCAATAACACAACCCCTATTGGCAATTTGCATGCAAGGAGGTTCACCTAGGCTATCCAAGCAACGGATTAAGCTCATGACCCTGATAAAGTGAGAAGCTTTCAACCCAAAACATTGGAACCTCCAGGGGGCCTACATCAGCTGAGCTGTTGCCAGTGTGTAACGGAGTTATCTGGAGAGTTGTCAATAGTAATTAGGCCATGAATCTTAGTAATAGGCTCTTGTTTAAGGGTAATTGGAAGTTCTTTGGGAGTTTGCCAGAAGACTTAACCTTTCCTCGAATGTCCTTCCTTACTCTAACAACATTCTGTGAATAAAGAGAAGAGGAGACGGAGAAAGAATAACAGGAGTCGAGCTCACTCCGAGCATAAGTACATTTACCTCGAGCAGTCTGCAAGGGAGTAACAGGAAGGCTGTTTTTGAAACTCTACCAGTTCGAAGAATATGAGCACTCCAAGGAAGGCCACTTAGGGTGCCTCCAACAAGGACTGTGTCTACGCCACTTAGTAACTGGGACATCATCTGCTGCAGGTGAGGGGACCATCCGAATAAAAGGGGGTATATACTCCGGCATCCTTTTCCTATCCTGAACATGAAAAGTAGAAATGCCTGAAAAAGGGAGTTTTCGCTGTTACAAAGAAAGTATAGAATCTAAAGTATTATGAACAATAGGGAAGGTACTATACTTAATTGAATACGGTGTGGTAGAATAACAGGTCTTTCATTCGTATGGCAATAGGATGTTGGGTTAGAACGAGGTAGTTGAGGTTTAGGGGTAGCAGCTCCCTTATAATAAGCCACAGCTGACGAAGGAACACAACCATGAGGGGATTCCATTCGTTTACAAACCTGGGCAGAGGCAGCCAGATAAAAGCGTGCATTATCGAGTGATAGGGTATCATAGCTACCACACGGAGGAATACGATAACGCACTGAAATGGCAGCGTATTTAGTAAAATCATCATGCATAGGAACAGCATGTACAGACTTGTTAGCCTAAGGATGCAGCCAGGATGTGGGACAGGTAACTAACACACTTGAAATCAAAGAATGCATAGTTGTTACCATCAGCTTCAGAGTTTTTTGCTTGGAGGGGGAAGAACCAACAGTATTAGAACTCGGTCTAGCCAAAGTTGTAGATGTGAACACTGCCAAAGCGGGCCGACCAACACCAATATAATGTGATGGGGAGTTGTGGGACGAGTCCTGAGAACACGTAAGAGGAGAACGATGGTGAAAACCCCTAGGGTTATGAGACAAGCCCAACTCGTAGGTCATCCTCATCATATCCTATTGTGCCAACATTGTATTCTTTGCATAGCAGCCTCATTACATTCGTAGAGGTCCAAATCTGTACAGATTAGCCCCTGTTCACACCAACAAAGTATGTTGTCCATTGTCTGGATGGGATGCCCACATGGGCACTCAGCAGAGGGGGTGAGATCCCACTTATGAAAATTGTCTCCAGTCCTTCCAAATCTAGCTCTTGCTCAATTAAGAGTAGCCCAATACTTTCTACAAAAATTTGTTCCATGGGGAAGAGACTCACATGGCCTCTGGATGGCCTCACCAGGTGGGCAGTGGTATGTTTCTCTACAGCGTTCTAGGCGGCAAGTTGCCGATTCCATGGGGTTAAGGCTAGTGGTGATTATGAAGCTCTTGAGATATTTCAATCTTTGTCTAACCACCTTGTGATCATAGAGCAGGTGCCTTTCATCATTCTCATTTATATTTCTGGGTCTTTGAATGGGCTGTTTGGTAGATGTTCAGTGGTGCAATACCTGCCAATGTATATAGTACTGGAAGAGGTGTTGCTCTTAAGGCACCAGTAATTATGTGACCTGCTTGATCGAGTTTGCTGTCAACTTTTTAAGAAGGCATGACCTTTCCCAGACTGGTGAGAAGTATTCAGCAGTGGAGTAGTCGAGTGCCAGGGGAAATGGCAGTCTCGACGTGTACGGGAGTGAGAGGGGACTTTCGACGCTTTAATAGGAAAGTACTTCGAAAAGCAAAAAGTCATCCCGCATAAACTACGCCATGAAGGGCTCACTACTTATAACTATAGTGGGAGGCAAGGGAGATCTATGCATATCAGAATAATCAGAGACCAAGGACACTGAGATTGGATCAGGCTCGGGAAGCATGGCATCAACTCGTGATCACTTTTTACTTGGTTAATAGGTGATAATACATTCACAAACTTGTATCATCATCAATAAATAATTCATGGTCATCAACTTCCGTAACTTGAGCCTCAGAGGACAAGAAACGAAGGAGCAGGGTGGAAGATATTAGTCGCCGCAGAAAAGAGCCTACATTTCTTGCTGTCATTAGAAGAAAAAAAGGAACGATCCCTCTTGGCTCATTTCTTGGGACGGAAACAATGTCTCTCCCACTGGGAGGACAGCCACTCCCTACAATACTGACATGGAGATTTCACAGAAAAATGTTTGCCACGGCATGAGGAGCAGAGAGGATGCAGATCAATCTTAACCCAACTCCTGAAACTGCCACAAGGGAGACCATCATGGCTGGGCAGGGCCACATGACACTAGAAACACTTGACATTGGTAAGCACAAATATCCATGATAAAGAAAAAATACTAACCACTATAAGGGTATTCAAGTGTGGATAGGTGAAGTCATGATCAAAGAGTGAAGAGGGAAGACTCACTACAATGACAACCAGGATAAAAGTAGAGTTTGCATCACAGCAGCATGTAATGCTGCCCAGCAGTGGAGTTGCCAGGTAAGCTATTACAGTTACAACTGGGCCGCTTTTTTTTTCTTTTTCTTTTTTTTTTTGCTTGGATGTAGAAAATTGACATTAGGAGTAACCCATTTATACGACTCTTAAGAATGTATCCATGTAGGAATAACTACAATATAACAAAAATGGTCTTCAGCTAGACCTCCATATGGATAAAAAGCAATTTAATCCCAGTGAAATGACAGTCAGTAACAGATCAGTACTCATGTACCAAAAAGCTTTTTACACCTATATGCAAATAAATGGTTTATTTTTGTGTACAGTATAATTCCTTCAATAGGACAAACATTTAGGACAATACGTTTAATACCCAAAGTATGGCAAGGCTAATAAGAATATATGAAATACCTGCGCTTCCTCGGGTGATGTAGCTGAGAAAATCATCTCTTCTCGTTGTTGTTTAAGAAGATCCTTCTCACTGACAGCTACTTCATCGATCTGCTTACCTTGCGGCTCTTCTGCAACTGTGTCACTTTTCTTCTCTTTCTCTTTTAAGGCTTCTTCTTTAGTATCTATATCATCAGTTGATGACTTATTCTCTTTAGATACTGTTTCAGTTTCTGTTTTCTCTGTGTCTGTCTTATCCTGAGTATCTTTTGAAGGAGCCGACCCATTGTTGTCAATGCTTTTATCAGTGTTCTGAATATCATTTTTGGAAACATCCTGTTGATCAACAGTTACAGGCTGACTACTAACATCTGGTAATACCGTTGAGGATTTTTGGGAATTCATCTCACTTACTCCAAGTGCACTGACATCAATTTCAAGTTTCTGTTCCCTTCGTTTATCCTCTACATTCGCATTCCTATAAAAGCAAGATAATATTCAATATAGAAGCAAATAATAAAAAATTGCCTCCCCAAACAGAGGTGACGATCAATTAACAATCAATGCAGACCTATAAATAAGAGTAATAATCTACCAAAATACATTAAAACACAAGAACAACAGATGTGCTCCTAAACCTAGAATTCAAGTAACTATTTGGCAATTTCTTTGCACTGCAATTCAACCAAATTAAATTCTTAAGGCCAATATGGTAGATAATATCTCATGATTCACATTAAGAAGTAAACTATAGCATGTTGCAACATAGGCATAATGAAATACTATGTTAGAACAGAATTTCCTTGAAAGACTCAAACATGAAATTAATATAACACTGCCTTTATTTCACTACTTTACAAAGGCTGATTAATCCAGTAAAGGCAGACATCATATCAAAATATAGCAGGATGTACTTGAGACGTGACAGCACCTAACAAGTATCAATAAGTTACAGTATGTCAATTCTATCATCTAGTCTCAGCTAAGTTGTGTTGCTTGCTTGCATAATCAACCATCACACAAGAAGTCAGGACATAAGTTTAATTGGAACATGTTGAAAAAAACAATTCTTACATAAGCTTGCAATATCCTCATTAAATACTTTGAGGCAACAGCTCTTTCCAGTTCCTGAGAGATTATTACAAGTTGAGTCTGCTTCTGCTTGGAATGGAGATTTGCTGGCTGACAAACTCAATGCAAATTAATCAAATTGTCTTCAAAAAAAAGGTTTAGACCATATTTTCACAATGACTAGTGCTCACATACAAGCTCCAAATTATGAAATTTTAAAAGCAATTTGTATTTTTCCTAGCTATACAAACCTGAATCCTTTAAATAGGAGATAACTTCAACATAGCTGGAACAGCCATTGAATCCTTAACAAGGTACTGTAGTTCACTAATGGTATCCGGCACGAGGGGATAGTCCCGCCCACTTGCCTAACATGAAACAAGCCACTTTTGACCTTAGGCTTATAAGCAGTTCCCCAGAACCTAAACTGGAAAGTTCTTATTCTACAATGGAAATATCATCCTTCCTAGTCCCATACAGGAGCAAGGAAGCTGACCATAGCAACCACCTCACAGCTAATAAATGGGATGTAGAAGCTGATTGGGACTGGGTTAGAACTAGGTCACAAAAGAACCTAGCTCCCCACGCGAATGAGATGACGTTGGAGAATGTAATACTGTACCCAGTATATGATGATTGGTATTTATATGTACATTCTGAAATCCTCCCCTTCACCAAACGAGGATAGGGAGAACCTTCTTCACAGATCCTGTCCGTGAGGAACAGCCACTAAGTTAAGAATTTTACCTGCATCAAACATCTGATCCAGTATGTAACAGTTGTGGGTGCTGCACCCCTAAGAAAGTGGGAAGAAGTAGAAGAGCCAGTGACTCCATCTTTCAATCTAGGCTTAAGCTTTCTGTCCTCTGAAAGACCTAGGTTAAATACACAACCTGTTGGGTCTTTAGACTTTGGGCTATACAGTGCTCACACAGGTAAAAGAAGGTGAAGGTGATCTGGTGCTTCCAGACCCAATTCTTCAGCACCTGATACGACAGGTTCTTCCGAAAGGTAACTGCTGGACCAATTCCCCTGACTTTATGAGCTAATACTCTGAGGTGGGAAATAAACACCCTCACCATTTAATGCATACACTTGCCTGATCCTTTCACAAAGCCAGAAACACATTGCATTCCTAGACATTTCCTTCTTGGTCCTGCTGGTTCTAATGAATTCTCTCTTACACTCACACCTGAGGTACTATATCGATTCCCATTGAGATAGCCTTCAAAGGACACAGTAGCCTCTTATATCAATCCAGTCGATGTTAAGCAGGAAGAATGGAAATCTTGAACCTGAGGTCATGGACTGATGGGTTCTAAGTTTTGACTACAAACTCAGGCACAAAACTGAAAGAGACCTCCTTCTTACCAGCCAAAAGTCTGACATGATAGGAGAGTTTGTGCAACTCGCATGCTCTCTTCACCAATGCTAAGGCTAGCAAAAAGACTGTCTGAGTGTCAAAACAATTTAATGGGGATTGTGGTGGCCTATTGGCAATGTCACTGTCTGGTGTGCTCCTGGATAGGAGATAAAGAGTCCTGCTCATACTCAATAGTTTCTTGTAGTGCAACCTCACCATCCTTCTCAGCTAAGAATGGGGTGTTTGGGGGAGCCTATAGGTCTACCTGCAGAGTCATCAGCAGCCATTACTTGGCCCTACCTAGTCCTAGCTTGGGCACTGATCATACAGATATACTCGTATGGTCAGTCTCTAGGGCACTGTCAATATCCCTTGTCTCTGCCATTCATGAGTGGCCTTTAATAACCTTCTCAAAGGCTCTGATGGCATAACCATAAGAGACCTGAGGAAGATGGTCAAATCCTACTATAGGACCCGAGGTCCAGGGGAGGGCAAGAATGTTTGAAGCTCCTCACAAGTATGGTTAACTAACTCCCATGAGAATAAGAGATCTATGCCCTCAATTCTAAAGACCTGGTTCAAGGCTGTGCAATAGCCTTCCATAGCTGAGACTGAGAGGAACCTTTCTCAGCAGGGGTAGAAGAGGACACTAATTGCAGAAGATGGCCCACTTTTCCTGATGGACACCTGCAGAGGATCTTAGCAATTACCCAGACATCTACGCAGTCCTGCTTGAAAAGCCTTTTGCTCAGAAGATGGATATTCTCCATGACTGAAAAACGCATGACTTACGGCCTGTGGTACCTGTGAAGCTGACAGTCAAATGTGAAACACAGGAATACCTCTCTTAGGATCTCAACAAGAAGAGACAGGAGATCAGGATACCACTCATCTCAGGGCTATCTGGGAGCCACTAGTCATCCTGAGACCTGACCCAATAACACTTGGCTGATCAGTTGGCAAATCAGGTTGAATGGAAGAAAGGCATAGGCATCCAGGTCGTCCCAGGGGTGCAAAATTGAGAGCTTGAACGCTGCCCATATGTCAGAGATAGGGGTAAAGAACACAAGGAGCTTCCTGTTTCGATGATTGGTGAACAGGTCGATCATCGAAGAGCACCACGATGTTAAAAGCAACTCATCCCAGACAACCAAGTTGGACTACTAGGGAGTTCTTCCTCCCCAAAATGTTCCTTGCTGACTACTCCATGTCATGGCATGCTACCCGGATGTGCAACTGCTTCGTCACTTAGCAGAGGGTTAGCTTAACCATGCCGGCTTGCTTGTTGATGTACAGCACTATGGTTGTCCTGTCACTAATCACCACTACATTGATCCTCACCAATAGCTGTAATGCTTGCAGAGCACAAAATACTGCCTGCTTCTCCAGAACAATGTACAGGTGCATTATTCTATTGTACATGTATATGAAGAGAATGGGTGCTCCAGGTATGTGACTCTACCATTGTTTGACAAGCCCAAAAATGGAAGCATCTGGGAGACGGGTAGGAACCCCATGGTGAGGTTGATGTTTAGTCAACAAACTTAATCATCGCATATCTCCTGTTCCACTGGAGCTGGAAGAGTGGGGAGATCAATGGCTCTTTTAAGGCGACTGTGGCCATGACCTCCAGCTCAGATTTCAGAGGCTACAGCCTCCCCAAAACTTCTGTAGGAACTACTGTAAAACCCCCGTGACAGATCTCACATGACTTCTACAACATCCATCTTCAGCATTACTTCACCTCTGCTGTAAGTACCAAGATAGGGGGGAAATAAACAACAGTCACATAGGACAATCACTACCTGAGGATCGACCTCTTGTTGCTACAACCATTCCCAATAACTTGACAGGCACTCACCAACTTTTGGCAGTTGTTGAGGGGTAATGCCTACCTTAGCATACCTCTCCCTTCCTCGAAAGGCCAGGATATGCAATGTCTGACACCTTATGGAAGAGATTGCTGGTAGTTCTTGAAGTTTTGAAGAGGCTGTAGCCTTCAGATGTCATGGCCGTGGTCACCTTAAAAGAGCCAACCCTTGAAGGATACTACACGGAGATTTAACGAGCCCCAACTTTTAGTCCTCAATTTCTCAACCATTAGCTCAAAGCACCTCTTCAAAAATAATTATGTGGACCACAGTTCTGACAGTGTCCAAAGTGCCAGTGTGACATCTGGCCCTTCTTGTTGAGAGAATCTAAACACAGAATCCTGGTTCTTCAACACTCCTTTGGTCCTAAGGTGGGCTGTTTGATGTGCATGAAAGGTGATGGCCTTTCCAGTAGACACCGGAAGACAAAAATACTTTACAAGCAACTCTGGAGCTGATTACCCCATTGTCCTTCCAGAATACTGTATATTATAGAGCCAGACAAATGGTCAAGCCTGAAGAATGGCCATGGTAGAAGACTCCACATCTACATCAGCATAGTCTCTGCAGCAAAAAAAGCTCCCATCAGTGCATACATTATTGGGTAAAAAAACCGTGCCTCCTTGCTTGTTGATGTATGTTATAACTGTAGCAATATCACTCATTAAAACTACCGAGTGCCCTATCAAACAATGTTGGAATGCTTGCAGTGCCAGAAATGTTGGTGCACGCACCTTCTTCTCTCTACCACATCCCTGAAGTGACTATGTCCTCCAGGTTTCCGACCCAGCCCTCCTTGGATGCATCTGAGAACAGATGCATCCTTACAGATGGAGAGTTGAGTTTAACTGGCCTGGTGAGGTTTTCATCATCTAGCCACAAAGCAAGATCCCCCACACCTGGTCTGCTATAACAAGATGGAACATGGGATTGCTAGCTGCTGATCAGAGGGGAACCAAGGTTAAACTCAGAAGCTGATGAAGGACCTGGTTGTGAATGATCACTACCCCATCAGAAAAACAACCATCTTTCAAAAGGCTTTTGACAAAGTCCCTCATAAAAATATCACAAATTTTAAGTAATTTGTATTTTTCCTAACAGTACTTACCTCGAACTACTTTCTTAGGAGTATCTGGGATCTCCTCCCAACCGACCAGAGTTTTGTGTAGTTTACCCTAGTCCCATTTTCTATGAGGGGTAACCTCAGGTGGAGTGAAACACGCCCTGAGGCTAACCCCAGGTCAGAGAGCATGCTTGGTCAGGTCTTGATCTCCAGTAAGTTCTCTGGTCGCGTCGCGATAACATCTCGACGCTCTCTCCTTACCCAGTGCGACCGTTTGTGTCCCCGACCCCCCTTTTGTGTCTTACGCAGTCCCCACGTGGACCCATTGTGTTCATTCTATACCCTTTCCTACCCTTCGTGTTGGAACAATTAATGGTTAAAATCAGAAAACTAGGCATAACTGACAAGGCAACTGAAAGTATCAAAGATTGGGTTACAAACAAAAAACAGAGTTGTAATCAATAGAGAAGCCTCAGATTGGGCAGCTGTTACAAGAGAAGTACCTCAAGGGTCCATCTTTGGCCCATTACTATTTTTGATCTACATTAACAACATAGATTCAGGATTAACTACTAGAATAGCTAAATTTGCCAACAATACTAAATTAGACATAAATGTTGCGAACTCAGAAGACATAGAAGCCTTAAGAGAGGATCTAATTAAGTTAGGTGAATGGTATGGAAAATGGCAAATGCCTTTCAACTGTGTGAAATGCAAAGTTATGCACATATGTTATAGTGACCCACAATCAGATTACTCACTGCTGGGTAATGGAATAGAAAATGTGGACCAGGAGGAAGATTTTGGAATTATCATTAGCAAAGATTTAAAGTTCACCAAACAAGGCATAAAAGCTGGTGAGAGAGCACAAAAACTAATAGGTTACATAAAAGAGACAATTCAAATACAGAAACAAAGATATTGTGCTGCAGCTGTACACATAGCTAGTAAGAACACATCTATAATACCAAGTTCAATTCTGGGCTCCAAGTATTCAGAAGGATATACAGTAGTTAGACTGGAAGCAGAACAAGCTAGGGCCACTGAACTAGTTCCAACACTAGGGAATTTTGGATATAGACGAAGGGTGGAACGTTTTAACTTATTTGATCTACACTTGACGACTAATAGAGGCATTCAAAATTCTTAAAGGAATAACAACTGTAGATTATAACAATCCATTCACTCTTAGCACAAATCAGTCCAGAAGTAATGGATACAACACCACTCGATGTGGTAATTTATTTACATACAAAATAGCAAGTGCATGGAAGAGATTTCCAGCGGATGTAGTAAACAGTAACACGGTAAACGAGTTCAAATATAAGTTAGACAAGATCATAAAAACTCTCTAAACATCTAAACCAAATGGCTCTACCCAAGAGCAAATGGAGTCTCCCCAGATGGACTAAAAAGTCTTTTGAGACGTCCAAAATCCTTGTAACTCCTTATAACAACCATCTATGGTCCTGACACCCTCACAGAGAGTGGAAGCCCCCATAAACATTCTAAAATCTTGATCCTGACCATGAGAAGGCACTGAACTATTCTGTACCCGTACAACCAATACTTCGAGTGGTCCTGGATGGTGAGCTGGCCTTGTTTCTGATTTTGCAAACGTAGGAATTTCCCTGCGCATACATGGGGAGCTGCCCAACAACAGGTGATCATACTCCCGACTGCAAGTACGTATGGGAGCTTCTCCAAAGGCCATGAGAAACAAATCACCAGGAGATCGATGACTGTCTTCCCAATTGCTCTTATGCAAAGGGATGTCTCATTGCGGGAAACCAATTACTGATTTCCTTCATCCCCTGTTCTCATTTTAGCATACACAAGTAAACATCACCATGTATCATCTTCCCCTTTTATACCAGAGTATCTTGGGGAAGATAGACAGAGGTCCTCAACCATCTATGAAAGGGAGGGGGTAAAGTGCAGTGCCCTTCAATCACCCGTACAGGGCCTGGCACCAGTAAAAGGAGCCTTGGCATCTTTACCTCAGCCTGAGATACTTTCCCTGACAGGTTTGGTGGATCAAAGAACTTTCTCTCTCATGTAAGTGAAATTAAATTGCCAGGAGCTTCACGAAACATCTGGCAATCAATCTTGTGTTCTTTAAATTTTTCTTTTATCTCTTCTTCTTAGAATCAGTAACTTAAGAATCAAAGGAAGAGAAGAAACAAGCAGGCTTCTTTCCCTTATCAGCCTTCTTTGGGGTACAGGTAGATGTCTGGAAGACCAATGACGACGCTCCCATGGAGGAAGACATCACAGGAGCATCTTTTACAGCAACAGGAACCTGAGAAAACAATTGCTGGATATGCATCTCACTATGCAGCTATAGGTGTCACAGGATTCAGGTTCATCAGTATATGAGCACCCTTCAGCGACATTGCAGTTTCCAATACCTTCTTCAGTTTTTCCACAGGCGAGGTAACCAACAATACCAAAAGCAGGCCACAACTTCCTTGGGTAAAAGTTGTCATCATTATCATCAGACTGGGCTACTACAGGTGAACTTTCACCAAGAGGAAAAGGATTATTCCCTTCACTATAATAATACTCCTGCCCTTGCCAAAGAATGCTTCAAGGTCTCCTCTATTCCCCTAGTACATCCCAAGGAGCAAGCCAAGAAAACCTGCAAGATATGCAGCAAGCTGGGTTCCCTGGAGAGACGAGCTAGAAAGCTTCTTTGGTATCAATTTGGGAGTTTATATAGTTAACTGTGAGGAATCCTTCTTAGCCCATTTCTTTTTCTTAGCACTTTTCCCATTGCAGCGACAGCCACAACAGCACTCATCAAAAGCAGACAACTGCGAAGTCGTGACTTCAGCACAGAGAACACAAAAAGTATTAATCAATGGCAAGCTTTGACATATAAACCTGAAACATGACTTTCCTCCCTTGCCAGGGCACAATCTACTTTTGTGAGTTTCGATTGGTAACAAACACACCCTGAAAAAAGAAAATGATTAATAAAGCCAGAATCTCATAGAGGCAACTACAGTGTACATGTACTGCTTGTGGCCAAAGTCAAAAGTGACTATTCTACCTGACTGAAAGGTGGGCGGGGCTTCCAGCAGCACACGTCGGTAGTTGTAACTATTGTTTCTTCTTGTGCTGAAGTCATAATCCTATCTATAGGATGAAAGGTTTCTATTTGTTTAGAAATACAATCATAAATTGAAATTTCCTCTCTTGCATCACCCATAAAACAGGAACAACAGACAAGAATTCATTAGGGATTCTTATGTATACAGTAAAGAACATTTTTCACCCTCAAAATATTTAGACTACTGTATAAACTAACATTCAACGTTGTTGAAACTCTAAGTAAGCCTAATAAATTTTTTATAACTACTGAACTATATTAAAATATGAAAAAAAAATCACTTACAACAAAGCAGCAGGAACAAAACTCCGTAGTAGATCAGCCCACGTCAAATACTCAGCTTCTTCGATGGCTCCTAGTAACTTAGACGATATTGTTCTCCTGCGACGTTTTGCATCCCGCTCTTGCCGTCGACCCCAATAGTCTAACTGTTCCAATTCCCTCTCAAGACCTCTTTTTGTTCGCTTGGATTTTCGAGCCTGGGAGGATACATCAGATTTACTGTTTGCTTCAGATGTTCCTGCATTGCTTTCATCTAAGTCAACATATCTCTTACTGTTGGTATCATTATCTTTACTATAAGCATCATTATTTTCTTGGAAGACCCTTTTGCTGCTGGCATTTTGATCTTTTACTTTATCAGCATTCATTTCAGATTTAATTTCTGTCTCCTTATCTTTTGTTGTATCAATGGGATGGTCCTGTTTACAGTCACTTTTCTCTGCTTGATTTGACTGTGTGTCTGCATTCTCCTCTTCCTGCCGAGTCTCCTCTTCCTCCTCATGTTCAGTATAGTGTGGCTCACCTTCATCTTCCTGACTGGAATCCCCTCGACGTATCTCCTCCTGCTCCCCATCAGCATCCTGATCTGCATCCTGTTCAGCGTTTCCTTGCAACTGTTCATTGTCATTAAATTCTTCCGTCATTTCCTGGACATCCTCATCTTCCCCTTGATCCATAGAGTGAAAACGGTCATCGTCATCATCGTCTTCATAGACGCCCCCGTCAAAATACTCTGCATATTCATTTTCATAATCAAAGTCTGGCTCTGGCATCCCCAAGATTTCAGTTGGCTGCAGAGCCATGATTCCTTTCAAGGCATTGACAGCTGCTTCTGTTTCTGTAACACTTGCACACATCATGCCATCCTCTTCCATTCCTTCATCAACTTCATGATACACTTCACCTAATTCACCTTCATTTTCCTCCATTACACCCTCAGTTTCCTCCATGGCACTTTCTTCAAGTTCCCTCTCATTGTCTTCCATTCCAACTTCACCTTCTTCAGTCACTATATTTCCACCTTCATCCGCACCACAATCTCCCATTTGTTGTTCACTCATGCATTCATTATCCTCATTTTCTTGCACTTCTAAGTTCCTCCCATGATCTTCCATGTTACCCTCGTCATTCACTTCATTCTCGCATTCAATATTTTCATGGCCTTCTTCTTGAATTGGTGTTTCTTCAGCAACTTTCTCACCTTCCCCATTCAGCTGTTCTTCAAGATTATACGGTTGATCTTCCTCCACCCTCAATTCACCATTCCCAACACCATCGCTCGTAACTGTTTTTAACAGATTTTCTTCTGCTTTTTCAGGGTTGTGTTCCTCTTGGTTGTGAATGTCATCCTCATGGGTGGATAAAAATGACTGGTCAACATCTACCTCCTGCTCTTCATTTAAGGAACACTGATTCTTAGAATCTTCATCTTTTGAAACAGTTCCCACCTTATCTTGCCTTTTTTCCCCAACACTGGTATCATCACTGACCACTCGGTCACTGGAGTCCATCTTCTTCGGAGTATCGCTTCCATCTCGTTCATCACCACTCTGTTCTATGCCAAACTCTTCTTCATCTATAATACTGAGGGAATTTTTACCTTGCACTAACTTCAAGTGACGATCCTTGTAAGCTGAAGCATTAGTAAACCCCTGGAAATCATTATCTGATTCAATTTCATAAACTGGCATGTCTGTAACCCCTTCAGCCTTGGCCATGTCTTTGTTTTTATCAAGATCTTTCACCACTGAAGAGTCAGACTTAGCTTTAACAATTTCAGATGCATCTTTTACCTGGGATTTTTCTCCAACAATATCACCTTTGCTTTTACTACTGACATCTGCTTCTACTACTTCTGAATGAGAAATATCCCCTTCTTTTACTTTATCCTCCTTGACTTGTTCTTCCATAATTTTAGAAGCATCTTCATAACCAGCTCTATTGGCTTCAGCCTGTGGTGCAGTCACGGCTCCATCATCAGACTTGGTATCTTCCTGACGTGAAATATCACTATCGACAGACCTTCGTTTTTCACTCACTCTAAAGGAGTCCTGACTCTCCCCTAACTCTATAGTTCGACGTCTTCCAGATATGCGAATGGGGTTACCCTGAAGACTTTCAGTGGAATTTCGGTCTCGCTCAAAACCTTTACCAATGTCTTGATTAAGAAAGTCCAAGGGAGTAACCCCTAAGTCTTCCATTTCCATAACATCTTTATTCTTGACATGATTCAAGGCATCGTACACATCAATTTTGCCCGAAAAAGACTGAAAATAAAAAAATAATCAAATTAGGTTATGCATCTTTATTCTTACAATTTAAAAGGATTTAGTGGAAAAACACTTTAGCCTATTTAACATTCTGTGATAAGTAACTTTTCCATAAAAACACGGAAAATAACATCTGAGTTAAAATTCTTTCCAAATCAAAACATGGAGTAAGCTAGCAATGTTTAAGACAGCATTAAATCTTTTAGTACAAAAACAGAATTCTGAAGGTAATTTGTATTTTCCCTAGCTATAGAAACTTGAGTTAGAAATGCCAAGATCAATGAAGAGGAAAGTGGCTTCACCTAGTAAAGAAAACTCGAAAGAATTTTTTGCATATGTAAAGGGAAAACACCAATCAAAAATAACATAATTCCATCTGAGACTCAGAGGGTAATCTTATAACAAATGATTTGGAAAAAGCCAAACAGATGAATGCTCATTTCACAACTGTATTCACTAGGAAAGAAACAACAACCCTCCCAGAAGCAGCTATCGAATATGAAGGGCCACCACCACTAAAAAGAATCACCTTTACAATGGAAGATAGCAAAAAGAAAATAAAGGGACTCGTCTAAGGCAACAAGTCCATATATTCATCCAAGAGAAACTATAGAACTGGAAAAAGAGATAACCCCACACTTTTACAAAGTGTTCCGAAAGACAGCTAACAAAAAAAGTCACCAAACGCATGGAAACTAAGTAATGTTCCTCCTATCTACAAGAAGGTACCAAAAGAAGAACCTGACAATTGCACACCTGTGTTTCTAATCTCAGTGCATTGCAAAATTTTTAAATTAATTAAAGTATGGTAGACTCAATAATAGAACACACAGAGAAAAACAATCTCCTGATAGACAACCAACATGGTTTTAGACAAAAGAGATCCTGTGTGACAAATCTGTTGGAATTTTTCCAAATGATGTTTAGCATTTATGACAAAAGTAGGGCAATAGACTTTCAAAAGGCTTCTGGCAAAGTCCCTCATAAAAAAATAAGTGGTTAAATTTAGAGCACTAGGCACAATTGATGAGAGCTGAATGGATTGAACTGAAAAAGAGAGTTGGAATCAATAGAGATGCCTTAGACTGAGCAGCTATTACAAGTGGAGTACCTCAAGGATTTGTCTTTGGCCCATTACTATTTCTGATTTACATTAACGACAAGAATAGCCAAATTTGCCGACAATACTAAACTAAGCATAAAAGCTGCAAACTCAGAAGACATAGAAGCCTTAAGAAAGGATCTAATAAAGTATGTTGCTGAAAATGGCAAATGCCTTTCAACTGTGGGAAATGTAAAGTTATGCACATAGGTTATAGTAACCCACAGTCAGATTACTCACTTCTGGGTAATGAAAAAGAAAGAGTGGACCAGGAGGAAGATCTCGGTAATATTATCAGCATGGATTTGAAGTTCACCAAACAGAGCATAAAAGCTGAAAAGTACAGACACTAATAGGGTACATAAATAGACAATTCAAATACAGAAAAAGTACACATCACTAGTAAAACCCCATCTAGAATACAGTGTGTCCGATTTCGGCTCCAAGTATTCAGGAAGGAGAGGGGGGAGCCTTACCTTACCTTACCTTATTTTTTGTTTGGGTTCCCCCAGGTCCCTCAGTGTGAGGCACCTCGTATATCCACCAGAAAGTTGCTAATGCATCTTCCGGTGTATTTTGCATCTTCCAGTCTTGGATGGTCTGGGATGCATCTTAGGTATTTATCGAGCTTATTCTTAAACACATCTACGCTCACTCCTGATGTGTTTCTTAGATGAGCTGGCAGCATATTAAATAGTCGCTGCATTATCGATGCTGGTGCGTAGTGGATTAATGTCCTGTGCGCCTTTCTTAGTTTACATGGTATATTTTTTGGCACTATTAATCTACCTCGGCTTGCTCTTTCTGATATTTTTAGCTCCATGATGTTTTCAGTAATTCCTTCTATTTGCTTCCATGCTTGTATTATCATGTAGCATTCTAGACTGTATAGTTTTAAAAATTGCAGTCTTTCCCAGTAGTCAAGGTCCTTAACTTCTTCTATTCTAGCAGTATAGGACCTTTGTACACTTTCTATTTGCGCAATATCCTTTTGGTAGTGTGGGTACCATATCACATTGCAGTACTCGAGTGTACTACGTACATAAGTTTTGTAAAGCATAATCATGTGTTCAGCTTTTCTTGTTTTAAAGTGTCTGAATAACATTCCCATTTTTGCTTTACATTTAGCCAACAGTGTTGCTATTTGGTCGTTGCATAACATATTCCTATTTAACATTACACCAAGGTCTTTAATTGCTTCCTTGTTTGTGATTGTCTCATTATTAGGTCCCTTGTATGCATATACCATTCCTTCTCTGTTTCCATAATTTATTGATTCGAATTTATCGGAGTTAAATACCATCCTATTTATCTCCGCCCATTCATATATTTTGTTTAGATCTCTTTGTAGTGAGTGCCTATCTTCATCACAAGTAATTTCTCTACTTATTCTTGTGTCATCGGCGCAACTTCTCACTACGGAGTTTTCAACATCACAGTCTATGTCTGAGATCATAATAACAAACAGCAGTGCAGCTAATACCGTACCTTGTGGCACACCATATATTACCTGGGCTTCATCTGATTTCTCGTCATTTGCAACCACTATCTGTTTTCTGTTTTGCAGGAATTCTTTTACCCATTTTCCTATCTTTCCCACAAAATTATGCTTCCTCATTTTTTTCTCCAATATTAACGGTCTACCTTGTCAAAGGCTTTTGCAAAATCTAGATAGATCACATCTGTGTCTTTTTCATTTATCATATTTTTGTATATGTTTTCATAGTGTGCTATCAGTTGGGTCTGTGTACTTTTTCCAGGCACGAAACCGTGTTGACCCATATTAAACAAATTATTTTTAACCAAATGGTTCATTATTTTCTTTTTTATTACCCTCTCATACACTTTCATAATATGTGATGTTAGACTAACAGGTCTATAATTGCTTGCCTCTAGTCTTGATCCACTTTTGAAGATAGGGGTTATATAAGCTAATTTATGTTTAACATATATCTCGCTCATATCTACACTTTGTCTTAGCAGTATTGCAAGCGGCTTCGCGATAGTGTTTGCAGTTTTTTTTAACAAGATCGCTGGAACTCCATCTGGTCCGGCTGCCGATCCATTTTTAATTTCGTTTATAGCCCCGAGAGAGAGAGAGAGAGAGAGAGAGAGAGAGAGAGAGAGAGAGAGAGAGAGAGAGAGAGAGTCTCTCTCCCTCCCTTCCACTCTTTTTTGTACATGGAATCACATTACTTTCCTATTATTTAGATTAAAATAATATACAAAAATTATGAAAAAATTACTCTATAATCACTTCATAATGAAAAGTGAAGGGGTTGTTGTTGTTGTTGTTGTTGTTGTTGTTGTTGCTATTGTTGTTATTATTCTTCTTATTATTATTACTTGCTAAGCTACAACCCTAGTAGGAGAAGCAGGATGCTATAAGTCCAGGGGCCCCCACCAGGGAAAATAGCCCAGTGTGGAAAGGAAACATGGAAAAATTAAATATTTTAAGAACAGTAAAAACATTAAAATAAATATTTCCTTTATATAATATAAAACTTTAAAAACACAAGAGGAAGAAAAATAAGATAGAATAGTGTGCCCAAGTGTACCCTCAAGCAAGAGAATTCTAACTCTAGACAGTGGAAGACCATGGCACAGAGGCTATGGCACTACCCAACACTAGAGAACAATGGTTTGATTTTGGAGTGTCCTTCTCCTAAAAGAACTGCTTACCATAGCTAAAGAGTCTCTTCTACTCTAACCAAGAAAAAAGTACCCACTGAACGATTACAGTGCAGTAGTTAACCCATTGAGCAAAGAAGAATTGTTTGGTAATCTCGGTGTTGTCAGGTGTGTGAGGACAGGAGAATATGTAAAGAGTACGACAGACTATTTGGTGCATGTGCTGGCAAAAGGAAAGTGAACCGTAACCAGGGAGGATCCAATGCAGTACTCTGGCCAGTCACAGAACCCCCTCTCTCTAGCGGTAATATCTCAACGGGTGGCTGGTGCCCTGGCCAAGCCCGAGGCAATGACCCCAAAGGATCAGGACTCACAAGACTCATTGAGACTCAATGTCGAGGGGCTGAGACTGCAATCAGTCGGACGCCTCCACCATCAGGATGCTCAAAAGAGCAGGAGCAAGGCATGGACTAATTCCGGCTTGCAAGGTACTCGAGGGGGAGACCACTCAAGAGGGGAGGCCCTTTCGCTATGGTGAGAAGGACGACTTACCTAGGAGGGTGGAGAAACAGAGCATTTCTCCAGCTGAGGGAACTCAGACTGCTGAGTGCACACAGCATGCACAGGAAGCTCAGCTGGCTGAACAAATTCAGCCGGCATGCTCATCCCGGGAGGATCGCAACTCTGGCCGGGACTCTGGGGAGACCCTGCCAGCAAATTTTTAGGTGGGCAAGAAGTTGTTGAAGACACTTCGGCAAAGGACATGACACCTTCTGATGGTACACCATGCCAGACGCTTGGGGGGAAGGCTGCGGTCATTTCCTGCGGAGGCAGATGTGCACTCCCACTATGCCCCAGGCTTCAGAACCTCCAAGAGCCATTCCTTAGATGGGGAACCTAAAAGTGCCAAGGAAGGCCATAGTTGATGCATAGTCAAAAAGAGATAGATTTCTCTTTGGCTGTGGCTGCCGCTACTTTGCTAGGGGAAGTGACGGGTCATTATTCTTACTAATCTATCCTCTGGAAGAGACCGAACAAGCAGAGGCAGCGGGGAGAGGACCAGGCACCAGAGCAGTCAGGACATCTTCGACCTTGAGGACGACTCCAAGGGAGAAGAATCACTTTTAGACTTCTTCCGTCGCCTATGGTACTGCTCTGACTGGGAGGAATGGCCATTCCTGACACTCTATGCAGGGAGACACCTGAGTGCAAGAGTGTCATCTGCACGCAAGGCAAAGGGAATGAGGATAAGTCTCCCGAGCCGACCTAAAGGTCCCGCAAGAGCGACCTTCAAAGCCACACACATGTGAAAAGAAAAAGAAGAGTGCGTTTACGGCCTGTTCTTTTAAATAGATTTTTAAGGGAGAGGGAGAGGACATCTGCTCTCCACCGAGCAAAAAAACAAGTGGCATAACCTACTAGAGGAGTCTGTTAGTGGGGTGGTTAGTCTACCCAGCACTAATTAGGGGCAGGTTGTTTACCTCGCATAAAAAGTTTATGGTTAATTTCAAGTTACGTTGGAACAATGCATCCATATTAAAGAGCAAAAAGTTTGTATGTGTAGGGAAAAACTATAAAATTTTACTAATTTACAACTCATAAAAGATCATATCAAGCTTAATCAAGTCAAACAAAGAAACTAGTATTTCATTACTAAAATATTAAAAGAATAAAGTTGAAAAAAAATTTAGTCTACTTTATATGACCATAAGACAGAGAAAGACTTTTGGTATATCTTCACCATCATTGAGATGGAAGACAATATTAGAAACAGAATTAACATGTCCCGACTTACACTGCTGTTGTCTTCATACAAGGTATCATACGTAGACATGAGAGATTGGCCCAGATCCTCCCAAGTTAGTTGTTCCAAACGCTTCTGCAACTTCTGAGAAGGAATTTGTGCTGGAGGGCATGGGGTCTTATTGGCCGGGCGCAGCGATTCACATGTCGATATAAATTTTTCTCCCAGTGTTTTATCATAATCAACTTTCCTGAACAACACTTCACTGGAATTTAAAGTTGGATTCAACATTAAAAATTTCTGTAGGTCATAAAATGAAAATATATAAAAAAAAAAATTAGGCAATGTACTGAATAAAAGCTAAAAGACATGATTTAATAAAATTTTTAAAGGCAATTACTGTATATAAACATTTCATTAGCTAGCAATTTAATATAATAAGGATTTAAGCAAATTGTAAATTCAGATGGTTACCACTTACTATATTGTAAGAATTCAAACATTCTAAGAATATTCTACAAGTTTTTGATTAACATTAAATTCAGTTTATAACTTCATAACTATAGTAGTTTAAAACCCATAATAAAAGTGTGCTGTGCATATGAAAAATTCTAGGAATTGTTACAAACTTACAATGGCAATGCTTCCTTTGGAATTCATTTCCTGACTAGGGCATAATTCATTCAATATTGTCTCAAACATAACCAGGTTATAGGAAATCAACAATTTAAAATATATGTTTGTTTTTAATAATTTCAGATTTCTCAACCAAGCCACCTGGGAATGCAAACCAGCCCGTGGGTACCAGTCCCAAGCCCGGATAAATACAGAGGGTTGACGTCAGGAAGGCATCTGGGCATAGAAACTCCAAGCCAAAACCAAAAAGTAAATAGCTAGAATATAGTTAGAAGCAATACTAAGGCGTACTCCATAGACGACGCACAGATACATTGCCCGAACTCTGAGGCTGGACGAGGCAACTACATCAAGAGCAGGTGCAGCTGAAGTTGTTATCTTGCATTGAATCAGTGACAGGGAAAGGAAGAGAATTAGCTGACCTTATGAGGAAAAATAAAATAGATGTCGTATGTGTACAAGAAACGAGATAGAGAGGAAATAAGACAAAAGAATTCGGTGATGGATGCAAGATATAGTATAGTGGAGCCAATGAACTGAGTAGAAATGGAGTAGGAAGAATTGAAGACCTCTGTGATAGGAAAACAATGGAGGAATGACCATAACCAGAATAAAAATACTTTATGCTATGGAGGAGAAATGTAGAATATTATCAGTGTTCATTATTATTATTACTACTAGCTAAGATATAACCCTAGTTGGAAAAGCAGAATGCTATAAGCCCAAGGGCTCCTATAGGGAAAACGAACGAAATTAGGAAGTAAATAAACTACACGAGAAGTAATAAACAATTAAAATTGAATAATCTAACTGTAACAACATTCAAATGAATTTTCCACATACAGTATCCACACAATAAAAACTTCAAAAAAACAAGAGGAAGAAAAAGAAGACAGCATAGTGGGCCCAAGTGTACCCTCAAGCAAAAAACTCTACCTAAAGACAGTGGAGGACCATGGTACAGAGGCTATGGCACTACCCTAGATGAGAACAATGGTTTGATTTTGGAGTTTCCTTCTCTTATAAGAGCTGCTTATCAGAGCTAAAAAAATCTCTTCTACCCTTAGAAAGAGGAAAGTAAACACTAAACAATTACAGCACAGTAGCTAACCCCTTAAGCAAAGAAGAATTGTTTGGTAATCTGTGTTGACAGGTGTATGAGGACAGAGAAGTATGTGGAAAGAATAGGACAGACTATTTGGTGTATGTGTAGGCAAAAGAAAAATGAGCTGAAATCAGAGAGAAGGATATAATGTAGTACTCCAGCCAGTCGAGGGATCCAAGCACCACAAGTAGGTTGCACACAAGAAGAGAATAACAACTTCTGGGGTGAAATGTATGGAGTAATGTAGGTGGTGCAAGAGAGCGAAAGGGTTGTAGGTGGGGCAAATTTGAATAACCATGTGAGAAACTAAAATGACATGAATGGACGTGTGCATGGGGGTCATGGAATCGAGGCGAGAAATGCAGAAGGAGAAAGCATAGTGGACTGCTTTGTCATTTGACACGGCAATAGTAAACACATTCGTTAAGAAGAAAATGAAGCACCTAATAACATATGAGTGGTGGAAGAAACTCCCAAATTGACTACAGTACTTTCTTTAAAAAGGGCTACAACTGATGAAGTTAAAATGTGCAAAGTTATCTCAGGAGGCCATATAACTGCCCCACAAAGACTCTTATATGTGGACCTAAAGCTCAAAAGAGAAAAGAAAATGAAAGCTAAAGGTGTGGAGAAAATTAAATGGTACAAATTAAAGAGAGAGGATAATAAAGAGAGTTTAAGATGAAGGTTTTGGATGAAATTGACATAGAAATTGAAGATGTTCACAAATGGTGGGCACATAATTCAGCAGTAATGAAAGGCATGGAAAAGAAGTACTAGGCAAGACATCTGATAATGAGTGGGAGGAAAAATAGCCGGTGGTAAAACAAAGACATTGAGAAAGTAGTGAAAGGTAAGAAGGAAGCAGAGAAGATATGGGAAGAATCACAGCTACAAGAGTTGACAGATAGATTTGTAGAGAAAAACAATGTGAAGATGGCAGTAGCCCAAGCTAAGGCTAAGGCATATTGATGAGGTGTATAATGAGCTAGGAGCAAAGGGAAGAATGAACAAAATTATCAAATTGTCAAAAGCACGAAATCCAAAATATATTATACACATTAAGCAAATGAAAGACAGAGATGATGCGATACTTAAAACTGAAAAACACATCTTGAAGTGATGGAGAGCACACTTTGAACAGCTCCTAAATGAAAATAATGAAGGACTTGTAAGAGAAGACAGACAATCAAACATGGGCATGGTAAGGGGTTTACTAGGCAGGAAGTAGTAAAAACACTGAAAAATATGAAGAAAGGTAAGGCAACAGGACCAGACAATCCAAGTGAAAGCCTGGAAAACATTACGATAGAAATGATGCTGGAGTTTGGACTGAATAGGACCGCACACCTAAACTTAGTGCAAGAGTGGTAACTATAACACTGACTCATATCCTGATTGACTGAATTGGAAGGTACCACTTAGCGGTCAAGTAATATCACTCCCTCCCGGAAGAGTGATCAGTATAATTCCCAAGGAACTTTTAGTGAAATACCTTCCCACATGTGTAGAGAAGTTGATTTGCTTGCAGTGATGAAGACAGGATAAAGGGAAAGAGGAGTTACTGTTGGGAGAACTGCTCAGAAGTAGTACGAATTTCAAAATTTGAACTTACGATACAAACATCGGAGATTTACGACTTCAGTAGGAGTGTGCTCGTATCTCCGAATATTTGTATTTTGGGAACTTCGTGTAATCAAGGCATACTTTCATCAGAAAAAGATGGCTTCTGGTGGTGAACAAACACTCAGGTGGCTTTGCAATATTTCAAACAATTGGTAGTTCTTCTCAATGGCTAAGGTCTCATCTTTTAGAAGATGAATTTATTATAAGAATTGCTTAGGACAGGTTCTAAAGAGCCTGAACCCCTGGGTCTCCTTCAAACACATGAGTTTGTGCTTAAGAGTTTATATACAAGCACTGGGGCAAAGAATAAGATATTTCTTTGGTATATCCAATTGCACTGGAATTCTTAATCAATACTAAACAGTGAAGTGCTTCATGACCACAAAATCCTCCCTAAAAATTCTCCATGAACATTTTACAATGATTAGTTCTGGAGAGTCACGGGGTTTAAGTCTATCATTCCCAAAAGTAGGGGCCATTCAAAGAATTTTCTTTAAACAAATTATATTCACACATATTGTCTATTTTACATAAGCAACATTATGAATAATTCACAATACATATAATTTGAAAGGATATTTACTGCCCTTTTTCTGCCACAAAAAATTTATAAATCTTTCAGGTTTTAAACATTTACAAAGCTGAATATCTACATGATAGCAAAACACACAATAAATTATAAACAAAAAACTATTCTGGCAGTAAAATAACATAAGGGCTAAGCTCCTGTGATATGCCAAAACTGGACATATTTTACCAAACAAGAATTTAAACACACCAAATAATATCCAAAAGTAAACTGTTCAAATTCAAATGAAATTAAACTAAAAATAATCCTTCAATTAAGCCATAAACCCAAAAAAGGAAGCTCCCTTACCAATTTAAATATGGTACTATGTAATAACAATAATGAAAATAAAATATACTTACCTATTCTTAATGAAATATTTGACATCCTCCTTCATGGACGGTTGTATCTCAAATATTTTTTCTGTAAAAGCCAGTGCCTTAATGTAACCTGGATCTCGTTCCAGTGCAAGCGCCGCTAGACCGAGGCAGTCCATGAAAGATTTAACGATAAACAGAACGGACAGAAGCTGATCTATACAAGGCCAATGATTTGGATTGACATTAAAACCCTGAAAAAAAACAAAACGGTAAAAATTCTCAAATTTCATAATTATGTTATTTTTATTAGTAAAATAAATTTTTGAATATACTTACCCGATAATCATGTAGCTGTCAACTCCGTTGCCCGACAGAATTCTATGGAGGGATACGCCAGCTATCACAATACTAGAAGGGGGTGTACTTACCAGCGCCACCTGTGGCCAGGTACTCAAGTACTTCTTGTTGACACCTCCTCAATTATTCCTCGGTCCACTGGTTCTCTATGGGGAGGAAGGGAGGGTCGATTAAATCATGATTATCGGGTAAGTATATTCAAAAATTTATTTTACTAATAAAAATAACATTTTTCAATATTAAACTTACCCGATAATCATGTAGCTGATTCACACCCAGGGGGGTGGGTGAAAACCAGTGTACAAGATTAAAGGATAGCTAAGTATCCCGTATTTCATATAATCAGTTATCCACAATAACAATGAAATAATAAGTACCTGGTAAGGAAGTCGACTTGAACCGTTACTCTGCCTTTAATAAGATCGTCTTCCTTACTGAGCGCAGCGTTCCTCTTGGGAGGCTGAATCAACTCAAAGGTGCTAAAGTATACAGGGCTGCAACCCATACTAAAGGACCTCATCACAACCTTTAACCTCGGCGCTTCTCAAGAAAGAATTGACCACCCGCCAAATCAACAAGGATGTGGAAGGCTTCTTAGCCGACCGTACAACCCATAAAAAGTATTCAAGAGAAAGGTTAAAAGGTTATGGGATTATGGGAATGTAGTGGCTGAGCCCTCGCCTACTACTGCATTCGTTGCTACGAATGGTCCCAGGGTGTAGCAGTACTCGTAAAGAGACTGGACATCTTTGAGATAGAATGATGCGAACACTGACTTGCTTCTCCAATAGGTTGCATCCATAACACTCTGCAGAGAATGGCTCTGTTTGAAGGCCACTGAAGTAGCCACAGCTCCCACTTCATGTGTCCTTACCTTCAGCAAAGCAAGGTCTTCTTCCTTCAGATGAGAATGTGTTTCTCTAATCAGAAGCCTGAATAGTAAGAAACTGAGTTCTTAGAACTTGGAAAAGAAGGTTTCTTGATAGCACACTATAAGGCTTCTGATTGTCCTTGTAAAGGTTAAGACCTTTTTAGATAGTACCTAAGAGCTCTAACTGGGCAAAGTACTCTCTTCAGACCATTCCCCACCAAGTTGGACAGGCTTGGGATCTCGAACGACTTAGGCCAAGGACGTGAAGGAAGCTCGTTTAGCAAAAACCGAGCTGCAAGGAACATGTAGCCGTTTCAGATGTGAAAACAATGATCCTGCTGAAGGCGTGGATCTCACTTACTCTTTTAGCTGTTGTCAAGCACACGAGGAAAAGAGTTTTTAATGTGAGGTCCTAAAAAGAGGCTGATTGGAGAGGTTCAAATCTTGATGACATAAGGAACCTTAGGACCACGTCTAGATTCCAGCCTGGAGTGGACAACCGACGTTCCTTTGAGGTCTCAAAAGACCTAGGGAGGTCCTGTAGATCTTTGTTGGTGGAAAGATCCAAGCCTCTGTGGCGGAAAACCGCTGCCAACATACTTCTGTAACCCTTGATCGTAGGAGCTGAAAGGGATCTTACTTTCCTTAGATATAACAGGAAGTCAGCAATCTGGGTTACAGTGGTACTGGTTGAGGAAACTGCATTGGTCTTGTACCAGCTACGGAAGACTTCCCCTATAGACTGATAGATACTGAGAGTGGATGTTCTCCTTGCTTTGGCAATCGCTCTGGCTGCTTCCTTCGAAAAGCCCCTAGCTCTTGAGAGTCTTTCGAAAGTCTGAAGGCAGTCAGACGAAGAGCGTGGAGGATTGGTGTACCTTCTTTACGTGAGGTAGACTTAGAAGGTTCACTCCTAGAGGAAGAGTCCTGGGAATGTCGACCAGCCATTGCAGTACCTCTAAGAACCATTCTCTCGCGGGCCAGAGCGGAGCCAACCAACGTCAGCCGTGTCCCTTTGTGAGAGGAGAACTTCTGAAGTACCCTGTTGACAATCTTGAACGGCGGGAATGCATACAGGTCGAGATGGAACCAATCCAGCAGAAAAGCATCCACGTGAACTGCTGCTGGGTCTGGAATCGGAGAACAATACAACAGGAGTCTCTAGGTTATCGAGGTAGTGAACAGATCTATGGTTGGCTGACCCCACAGGGCCCAAAGTCTGCTGCAAACATTCTTGAGAAGGGTCCACTCTGTGGGGATGACCTGACCCTTCCGTCTGAGGTGATCTGCCATGACATTCATACCGCCCTGAATGAACCTCGTTACCAGTTAGCTTTCGATCTTTAGACCAGATGAGTAGGTCCCTTGCGATCTAGAACAACTTCCACGAAAGAGTCCCTCCCTGCTTGAAGATATAAGCCAGGGCTGTGGTGTTGTCAGAGTCCACCTCCACCACTTTGTTAAGCTGGAGGGACTTGAAGTTTATCAAGGCCAGAATAACCGCCAACAACTCCTTGCAATTGATGTGAAGTGTCCTTTGCTCCTGATTCCAAGTTCCCGAGCATTCTTGTCCGTCCAAAGTCGCACCCCAGCCCGTGTCTGATGCGTCCGAGAGGAGACGGCGGTTGTGTTTCTGAACAGCCAAAGGTAGACTTCCTTGAGAAGAAAGCTGTTCTTACACCACGCGAGAGAAGACCTCCTCTCTTCGGAAACAGGACTGAGACCGTCTCTAGCGTCATGTCCTTTATCCAGTGAGCAGCTAGATGATACTGGAGGGGGGGGAGGTGGAGTCTCCCTAACACGATGAACAGGGCCAGCGATGAAAGTGTCCCTGTTAGACTCATCCACTACCTGACTGAGCATCGGTTCCTTCTCAGCATGCCCTGGATGCATTCTAGGGCTTGGAAGATCCTTGGGGCCGACGGAAAAGTCCGAAAAGCTCGACTCTGAAGATCCATACCCAAGGAGACAATGGTCTGGGATGGGACGAGCTGAGACTCCTCAAAATTGACCAGGAGGCCCAGTTCCTTGGTCAGATCCATAGTCCATTTGAAAATCTCCAGACAGCGACGACTTGTGGGAGCTCTTAAAAGCCAGTCGTCTGACGGAGCCGGACACAAGATCATGGTACTGCTGCACAGTCTGTGAACTGTCAATCATGGGCAAGCGAGGAAGTACAGTGACAACCCGAATCTGTCTAGACTGTCTGGGTCGTACAGACAAACTCCTTATCGGGTTGCTGAGGTTGCCGCACTGCGTCACAACAAGTCACTTCTGTTGGTTGTTGAACGTCTTCCCGTGACACATTGACTCCGTAAACAAAAAATCCTCTAACAAGGACTAAGCTTGGACTGCATGTCTTGTAACACAGCTCAAGGTCTATGGGAGCAGGTGTGGTAACAGACGGGATTAGCGACTGAAGTGGAACCATTACCTTCCCTGGAAGCATGTTATGCTTAAATAAAAGTCCATAGGAGGCTATGCAGCTAAAGGCTCCCTCCAAATGACAGAGTCCTCAAGGGAATATCAGAAGGAGGGAGAAAAGAACTTTCTCATCTACAGGGACCATATCCTAGAAAAGCTAAGTTCTCTGAGTGAGGGTTCACTGGTGCAAAAGCAGCAGACTAGAAGGCAACGTTATGAAACTGCTTGACAGTCTAGTGAGTTGGCAACAACCAAAGATGTGTGACTGAGAAGCATGCGGTAAGGTATGCAGAGCATGTTGTATGCAGAGTATGCTGTATGCAGAGCATGCTGTATGTAGAGCATGTTGTATGCAGAGCATGCTGAATGCAGAGCATGCTGTATGCAGAGCATGTTGTATGCAGAGCATGCTGAATGCAGAGCATGCTGTGTGCAGAGCATGTTGTATGCAGAGCATGCTGTATGCAGAGCATGCTGTATGTAGAGCATGTTGTATGCAGAGCATGCTGAATGCAGAGCATGCTGTATGCAGAGCATGTAGTATGCAGAGCATGCTGTGAGCAGAGCATGTAAGGTAAGCAGAGCGTGTGCATGGCGTTTAACATTTCTCAGAAATTCCATGACCAGTGCTAGAGTGCTTTATGCATGCTTGCATGGGGTTTTAATATCAACATAATATATACCTTACATTCATAACTCATGATTCATATTTTTGCCATATTTTGCGATATTGTTAAAAATATATTGCCAGGAATACAAATATATTTTTATAAGTAATACAAATAACCTCCATTATCATAGGTTTGAAAATGGAGGTAAGGTATGCTGAACAGCAGAGTCAGAACGAGCTGGAACAACAATAGTTGTGGTTTCCTCTTCAAGACTCTGTTGAGGGAACACCTGAGGCTCAGTCTGCAAAGGCTGATCAGCAGAAGGTAGGCTCATGGGTGGAGGAGGCTGACTCCTGGCATGAGTGGCTGAACTCAAGGGTTGCGCTTGCTGAGTGGTTGGCGGATGCGCAGTAGCAAGTTCCTGAGGAACGAGTTGAGGTTCCTGCGGTGTGAGCTGAGAGCGAAAAGGTAGTGGCTGCGCAGAACGCAGTAAAAATCTCGCAAGTTGAGGCTCCTGAGGCGCAAGGCTAAGGTGTTGAGGTGCTTGCCTTGTTGAGCTCGCTGCAGCGAGAGCTGAGGAGACTGACTCATGGACGGGAGAGGTTGTTGTACCTCAACCGAGTGTTGCATCACTGGTGGAGCAGCAAGTGGAGGCGGAGGAAGAGAGGTATAATCCTCCTGATCCCATTGTAAAAGTTGCCTTAAGGAAGGCGGAGGCTGAACACCACTGGGAACAGCAAACTCAGAACGTGGCTCAACATCGTACGCCTGGCAGGTGGAACTGCGATCAGGCGGAGCGAGCGCAGGCGGAGGGAGTGTAGGCGGAGGCGGAGGCGCAACACTCTCAGCCCGACACTCACGCATCAAGTCCGAAAGCAGTGCTTGCATGGACTGTAGTAGAGTCCACTTGGGGTCGGCAGAAACTACAGTAGGCTGAGGTAAAGCCTTAACAGTCGAGCTCTGTTGTGGCAGAACCTTACTCCTCTTAGGCGGAGTGCATTCAACTGATGACTGAGGAGAGTCAGAGCTAACCCAATGACTGCATCCGGGTTGTTGAACTCTAACTTCGTACGTCTGGCATAGGTCTGGACTTTACGTTTAAGAGGTCTTGAGACCTGAGACCAGCGTTTTCTCCCCTAAATTTCTTCTGCAGACGAGCAAAATAAGGGCTCAATCGTCTGCGGGTGGGAGTGACGGTCTCGGTAAGACACGCCCACAACCACCGAGGATACTTCTGTGCGCCGATCAAGGCCTGCTGAACCCTTCTGCCCTTCGACATTGCTTCTCCCCTGGGCTTGGGAGCTTGCAAGAGGTCCCGGACTGGGAGGACGACTGGCGCGCACAGAAGTACCCTCACGCACAACACTGAACTTTGCGCTAATCACTTATCACTTTGATTTTCTGTTTGCACTTATTTCACTGAACTCGGAACTTTAAGTGGTTGTACCTGAAACACGCAATTCTATCCTTTCTCAAAAGTTAGTAATTGCGAAAACAGAATTACAATGTAACAGAAAAATCTAATGAAAGATAAATAATTCAGTGGCTGGAAAGAGACTAAACACTAGATCACTCTAGAAACGTTTACCTTCTTCCCCTAAAGAGACTAGGGAGAAGAGTAAAAACGATAACAACGTTATTCGTACGCCTGGCAGGCTTGAATGAAACGTTTATTCTCCTCTTTCTCCCTCCGTCTCTATCTCTCTCTCTCTCTCTCTCTCTCTTGACTTAGAACCTGAGAGAAGAGCCCAATCATATATATCGTTAAAACATATTATTGTTAAAGGAAAAAACTGAAATATTTCCCAAAATGAAAAGTTCCTTTATTAGGATCAAAACCATTAAGTTAAGAAAGAATGAACAAAACGCTAGACACGGTTACTCTTACTGCAACGTGAAACCGTGAAAACTCTTTCTCTATCGTAACGATAGAGTGCAAGTTGAACGTTCTGAACGTCAACAACTGCAGAGACAAAACAAAACGTTAGTTCAACTTTGAAAACAGTACTAGACTATCAAAGAAATTCTTTCAAAGACATTAAAATAGCATAATATGTTAACAGGTAAAACCGAAATGACGGGCTCAATGTTAATTAACTTCGGTACCAAGAAAAGACCGCCTACTATTAGGAAGGTCGAATATAAACAAATATAAAAATTAATTTTAATAAGTTTATAATAAAAGGAAGTTAATCGAAGAGGCCTATAAGAGGCGGAGAGATATAAAATAAATCTATAACTTTTGTTACAAAATTAAGAAAGAGAGTCTATACTCTCTTAGACACCAACACTTCCGTCTAAGGGAAGGGTCGGCCATTGAAAGGTGAAAGAGAGTTCATACTCTCTTCGACACCATAATTAATCAAATTAATTCCAAAAGCTAACTAAGCTAATATAGAAGTTTCCAGTAAAGCGACAGCCGAAATCAAAGAGAAATACTTCACCAAAGTCGTGAAAATACTCCAAGAACATAAGCGTATCCCAGAACGTCTTGCCGGAAGCACGACAGAGGAATAATTGAGGAGGTGTCAACAAGAAGTACTTGAGTACCTGGCCACAGGTGGCGCTGGTAAGTACACCCCCTTCTAGTATTGTGATAGCTGGCGTATCCCTCCATAGAATTCTGTCGGGCAACGGAGTTGACAGCTACATGATTATCGGGTAAGTTTAATATTGAAAACTAAAAGTACAGGTATACCACGCCCTACATCGATAATTGGTCCCGGGAGAGGTGACTCAAATTAAAAAAAAAAAAAATCAAATTTACTTGTCACTGATTTTACTTGTCACTAAGTTAAACCACAAATAACCATTTCCAGTTCTGTATTTCATTTATAAATGCATTTTTATTTATATATGGTTAAGAAGAATCTATTCTAAACTTATAAACAATTAAATTCTAGTGTTTTATGTAAAACTGAAAATAGTAATCTAAATTTATGAATAAATATAAGTACATACTTTTAAATGTAGATGTTTATAGTACATCGCAGACACACTATTAGTGAATGTGGTTTGCTCTAAGACATTATAAAATAAAAAGATTTTGTAAGGTTAAATAACAAATACAGTTAAGATTATTTTCCGAGTATGAAATAAACTAATTTATGTTAAATTTACCAATATTTGCATTGAATCTGTTTGTTTATATAGTATCACAGACTTAGACCACTGTAAATCAACAGCAAACACCTGATTATGGCTCTTGTTGTTCAATGTGCTTTTTAATAAGAAACTGGTCAAGACTTCTTTGAACTATGTTCTTCTTATCTTCAAGTATTACATGATAGTGGGAAAAATAATATCAACAATAAGCTGTTATATGTGAGCATACAGTACTCTCGTAACTGTCGTGATCTTATCAGCTGACAACAAAATAAAAATAAAAACAATCGGTAAACACCGTTGTTAAAATACACCTTAAATCAATAAGAGAAAAGCATAACAATTATTAAAAGAAGTTCCGATAACATCGAACATCAGGATTATTTTAGGCATCCTTCAGTACATATACATCATCCTGTTGCCTAAAGCTAGAGATCAGCTATTGAAATCAAATGACATGTTATAATATTTAAGTATAAATTTATTTTGTGTGTGGTATCTAGGTGAAATCTTTTAGGGAACCAAATATATCAGTTAAAACTGTTCTATAAATATATGAGAGAGAGAGAGAGAGAGAGAGAGAGAGAGAGAGAGAGAGAGAGAGAGAGAGAGAGAGAGAGAGAGAGAGAGAGAGAGAGAGAGAGAGAGAGAGAGAGTGTATTCATATGACAACTAATAATAAACCCAACAGCTATAAACAAAATGTATGAAAACTATATGCTATAAAATGTTGGTGCTGATGTAATATTCATTGCGAATTTGCTTTGAAAGATTTCAAAAATTACATAAAAGATATCCTTTGTTATTCGTATGTGCGCACATTCTCAATTCAGTCTTTAGATCAGCTGATCACAACCAAAAATAAAAGAAGTCAGTAATTGTTAATTGTTAAAATGCACCTGAAATAGAAAAAAAAATGCAAAAATGCTTTAATAAAGCACAATTGACTTTTTCAAAATCATGATTTTTTTTAGAATGTGATGATGTATGCCTAAACTAAACTGGATTTCAATTTTGTGGGAATCAGAAGGTGTACTGACTCCACCGCCAAACTCAGTATTGAAACTAGCATGGGAAAATGCCGTTCTTGAGCCCATAAAGACTGATAAATAAGAAGACAACAACAGGACAGTCACAGATGTTTTATATTTCGTTCTCTCGGATTTATGATGATTACTGTACACTATACTGTAATATTAACATTTACTGTAAATGTAAGTACTGTACTTTAATATGATTTTATACAATTTTATTCTTAATCATTGTACAGTAACATGATTTTGTGAGCTTTTAACACTTTTCTAGTTGATCGGTGGGCTACAAGGGGTCCACATGCACGCCCCCAAAACTATACTTAATGGGTATTTTCTGGTAGCCCTGGGTCCTGGCAATAAAATAAAGGATATTAACAGGAAATATTCTCATTCCCACTATGTCCCAGACACCGTTTTTTAACCCCTTCCAAACGACGCGCCAAATCTGAGCTTTCGAGATAGGGAACTTTCAAGCTCCATAACTTTAGTTTGGATTGATCAATTTAAATAAACTTGATATATTCTTGTAGATTTGTGATTGTTCTACCATAAAATGTTATTGTGAATGATCAGTTATGTAATCAGTGACGTCACTAGAGGTCAAAAGGTCAAATCTTACTGATTATGAAAAAAATGCATTTACCAAGACTGAATTGATGCTAAACATCACAGAAATGTTGTGAGACTTGATTTTCAGGTATTTCATATCCAATATGATGTTAACAGAAAATATTGTCATTCCTATTTCACCCCAGAAACTGCTTTTAACCTCTTATGGACAACATGTCAAATATGGATTCTGGGGTAGAGGAAGGCACTGGATTGTCTGATGTGCTATTGGAAGCGGGCCTGATCTCTTCGGGATCCCTCAGTGGTGTTCTGTCGGGCAAAAATTATGCCAGGGCGATACATTGCCACAAAGTGATGGTGGAGGCACTAGAACGCTTATTATTGGAACAGTTTGTTGAGAGGAAGGTGATGTCCTTATTTGATATGCCAAAGGAATCACGAGATCAATTTGATGCCCTCCTGCAATCCCCCAACAAGGAGAATGAAAAGGCTGTTTTAGATGATGTCCATGTAGCCTCTTTCATAGAGGCTTACTTGGCATTTCATGATGATGTACGCAATGGAGAGCTTGGCAAAACATCCACCCTTTGGATGTCGTATGCAGATCACATCTGGCTAACACTGGACTTACTGCAAGCTGTCAAAACAAATGACTTTGCTGCATACTCACAATGTCTGAGTTGGATGCCAGATCTACTATTTAGTTTCGGAGGGCAAAACTATGCTCGATATCTGACATATTTTTCAATGTTTGTGATCAACATTGAGACCACTCATCCTGGTGCTAATGAGCTACATAGGAGAGGGGCCTTTAGTGTGGCAAGGTCCTTCATACTAGGCAATCGCCGTGCAGTGGACAAAACGATAGAAGAAACAATCATGAAACATTTCAAGTCTAAAGGGGGGTGTGGATCCTCAGCTGGTGCTGGGCTTACTGGCTTGAACACCAATTATGGTGTTCATTCTAAATTATGAAGGGTAAGGGGCAGTTCCCTATGGGAAACATATAAAAAATTTTAAAGTGCTAAATTATGAAGAACATGGAGGGGGAGGAGAGATAAGGGGTGGGGTGTCAGGGTGCAAGGATAAGGATCATTGGTAAGTTTTATATGGACACAACCAACTATCATTATCTTTTTAAGAAGCTGCAAGAGTACATCTGTACTGCCGCAGCCAAAGTCAAAAGTGCTAGTTCTCATGAGTGATAGGTTGGCGAGCTATCTCATCACCTGTCAGTAGTTATAACTACAGTACCTTGTTAAGTTTTAATGGCTGTTCAAGCTTCGCTATAGTCACACTCGCATCAAAGGACAATGGTTTGTATTGGTGTAGGAACAAATATCATCACCAGCTAATTCATTTACATAATAAAAATTTTTGTTCCTCATTAAAAACCAATGACTTCATTAGCAAATCTAAAACTTCCTTGAAAACTAAAATTTAACTCTGATTACGCAATTCCATATAAAATAGAATTGTTGAAAAGGTGTTTTTACGATAGGCCATCCTTTTGTTAAGTAGGCAATTTTAAGCTTGAAAACCTATCTTCATACGAATTTATTATCCTTCATTTATGACAAACTATGTTTGATTACTTTCTTGCAGCACCAAAAATCATAGGAAGTTTGTATGAACCCATTAGTGCACAACACTAATCTTATCTACTTAATGAAGAGTCATCAAATTACAGTACAAAATCATTATAATACCTGCAAAACTACAGCTACTTTGTTTTAGTAATATGTATGAAAGTAAAAACAAATCATACATTTATCAAACTGATGAAATAAATCAAGGAGTAATATTATCAAACATAAAAAGGGACAGAATCTTTACCTCCTGAAAAGCTACCAATGCCAACTCGAAATCAAGAACTTTGATAGCTGAGGATCCCAATCTATGCCACACAGTCACTTCAGTTTTATCGATCTGTATAGCCTGGGGAGAAGAAAATAAATGGATAAACATATTACAAAATACAGCTTAAGATCAGCACTTGTTAGAGCTTCTACTTTTGCAATGGTTTTACTTAAGCAATGATGCTTTGATTTCAATGCTCAAAGAAACTAATGGGGCAATGTTTTCTTTATTACATGCAGTACAGAAAATCATTAGATAAAGATGGCTTAGCTTAGTCCTTTAAAAAATAATATAGTACTTGATACAGTATTTTAAGACTTTAATTACACATCTCCTAAATAGCCAATCAGAAATATGATATTTTAATTATAAAATAAATTTTTGAATATACTTACATACATACATATACCAAAGGCACCTCCCCCAATTTTTGGGGGGTAGCCGACAACAACAAGAAACAAAAACAAAAAAGGGGACCTCTACTCTCTACGTTCCTCCAGCCTAACCAGGGACTCAGCCGAGTTCAGCTGGTACTGCTAGGGTGCCACAGCCCAACCTCCCACATTTCCACCACAGATGAAGCTTCATACTGCTGAGTCCCCTACTGCTGCTACCTCCGCGGTCATCTAAGGCACCGGAGGAAGCAGCAGGGCCTACCGGAACTGCGTCACAATCGCTCGCCATTCATTCCTATTTCTAGCACGCTCTCTTGCCTCTCTCACATCTATCCTCCTATCACCCAGAGCTTTCTTCACACCATCCATCCACCCAAACCTTGGCCTTCCTCTTGTACTTCTCCCATCAACTCTTGCATTCATCACCTTCTTTAGCAGACAGCCATTTTCCATTCTCTCAACATGGCCAAACCACCTCAACACATTCATATCCACTCTAGCCGCTAACTCATTTCTTACACCCGTTCTCACCCTCACCACTTCGTTCCTAACCCTATCTACTCGAGATACACCAGCCATACTCCTCAGACACTTCATCTCAAACACATTCAATTTCTGTCTCTCCATCACTTTCATTCCCCACAACTCCGATCCATATATCACAGTTGGTACAATCACTTTCTCATATAGAACTCTCTTTACATCATGCCCAACCCTCTATTTTTACTACTCCCTTAACTGCCCCCAACACTTTGCAACCTTCATTCACTCTCTGACGTACATCTGCTTCCACTCCACCATTTGCTGCAACAACAGACCCCAAGTACTTAAACTGATCCACCTCCTCAAGTAACGCTCCATTCAACATGACATTCAACCTTGCACCACCTTCCCTTCTCGTACATCTCATAACCTTACTCTTACCCACATTAACTCTCAACTTCCTTCTCTCACACACCCTTCCAAATTCTGTCACTAGTCGGTCAAGCTTCTCTTCTGTGTCTGCTACCAGTACAGTATCATCCGCAAACAACAACTGATTTACCTCCCATTCATGATCATTCTCGCCTACCAGTTTTAATCCTCGTCCAAGCACTCGAGCATTCACCTCTCTCACCACTCCATCAACATACAAGTTAAACAACCATGGCAACATCACACATCCCTGTCTCAGCCCCACTCTCACCGGAAACCAATCGCTCACTTCATTTCCTATTCTAACACATGCTTTACTACCCTTGTAGAAACTTTTCACTGCTTGCAACAACCTTCCACCAACTCCATATAACCTCATCACATTCCACATTGCTTCCCTATCAACTCTATCATATGCTTTCTCCAGATCCATAAACGCAACATACACCTCCTTACCTTTTGCTAAATATTTCTCGCATATCTGCCTAACTGTAAAAATCTGATTCATACAACCCCTACCTCTTCTAAAACCACCCTGTACTTCCAAGATTGCATTCTCTGTTTTATCCTTAATCCTATTAATCAGTACTCTACCATACACTTTTCCAACTACACTCAACAAACTAATAGCTCTTGAATTACAACACTCATGCACATCTCCCTTACCCTTATATAGTGGTACAATACATGCACAGACCCAATCTACTGGTACCATTGACAACACAAAACACACATTAAACAATCTCACCAACCATTCAAGTACAGTCACACCCCCTTCCTTCAACATCTCAGCTTTCACACCATCCATACCAGATGCTTTTCCTACTCTCGTTTCATCTAGTGCTCTCCTCACTTCCTCTATTGTAATCTCTCTCTCATTCTCATCTCCCATCACTGGCACCTCAACACCTGGTGAATATATATATATATATATATATATATATATATATAGCTGCAACTCTGTTGCTCGACAGACAAAAAACTGTAAAAAACTCGCCAGCGATCGCTATACAGGTTGCGGGTGTGCCCATCAGCGCCAACTGTCGGCCAGATACCATACTCAATGTAAACAAAGACTCAATTTCTTCTCATCCCACTGCGTCTCTATTGGGGAGGAAGGGAGGGTCGTTTAATTTATATATTCACCGGGTAAGTATATTCAAAAATTTATTTTATAATTAAAATATCATTTTTAAATATTCAACTTAGCCGGTGAATATATATAGCTGATTCACACCCAGGGTGGTGGGTAGAGACCAGTTCAATATGTTTACATCTTATGAGCTAAGAGTTTTTATTTCATTTTAGAAGTTATCAATATAACAAAAACAAAATAAATAGGAACCTGGTAAGGAAGTCGACTTAGACGATTACTCTGCCTTATAAGTACGTCTTCCTTACGGAGCCTCGCGATCCTCTTAGGATGCTGACAGACCCCTAGGAGCTGAAGTATCAAGGGCTGCAACCCATACAACAGGACCTCATCAAACCCCTAATCTGGGCGCTCTCAAGAAATGACTTTGACCACCCGCCAAATCAACCAGGATGCGAAAGGCTTCTTAGCCTTCCGGACAACCCATAAAAACAACATTAAAAACATTTCAAGAGACAGATTAAAAGGATATGGAATTAGGGAATTGTAGTGGTTGAGCCCTCACCCACTACTGCACTCGCTGCTACGAATGGTCCCAGTGTGTAGCAGTTCTCGTAAAGAGACTGGACATCTTTCAAGTAAAAAGACGCGAACACTGACATGCTTCTCCAATAGGTTGCGTCCATTATACTTTGCAGAGATCTATTTTGCTTAAAGGCCACGGAAGTTGCTACAGCTCTAACTTTGTGCGTCTTCACCTTAAGCAAAGCTCGGTCTTCCTCACTCAGATGTGAATGAGCTTCTCGTATTAACAATCTGATAAAGTATGACAAAGCATTCTTTGACATAGGCAAGGATGGTTTCTTAACTGAACACCATAAAGCTTCAGATTGGCCTCGTAAAGGTTTAGTACGCTTTAAATAGAACTTAAGAGCTCTCACAGGGCATAAGACTCTTTCTAGTTCATTGCCTACGATCTCCGATAAGCTGGGAATATCGAAAGATTTAGGCCAAGGCCGAGAAGGCAGCTCATTTTTGGCTAGAAAGCCAAGTTGCAGCGAACAAGTAGCTTTTTCCGACGAAAATCCGATGTTCTTGCTGAAGGCATGAATCTCACTGACTCTTTTAGCCGAGGCTAAGCATACCAGGAAAAGTGTCTTAAGAGTGAGATCTTTCAGGGAGGCTGATTGTAACGGCTCAAACCTGTCTGACATGAGGAATCTTAGTACCACGTCTAAATTCCATCCAGGGGTAGTCAAACGACGCTCCTTGGTGGTCTCAAAAGACTTAAGGAGGTCTTGCAGATCTTTATTGTTGGAAAGATCTAAGCCTCTATGCCGGAAGACCGATGCCAACATGCTTCTGTAGCCCTTGATAGTGGGAGCTGAAAGGGATCGTCCTTTTCTCAGGTATAAGAGAAAATCAGCTATTTGAGCTACAGAGGTACTGGTCGAGGATACAGAAACTGACTTGCACCAGTCTCGGAAGACTTCCCACTTCGATTGGTAGACTCTAATGGTAGACGCTCTCCTTGCTCTAGCAATCGCACTGGCTGCCTCCTTCGAAAAGCCTCTAGCTCTCGAGAGTCTTTCGATAGTCTGAAGGCAGTCAGACGAAGAGCGTGGAGGCTTTGGTGTACCTTCTTTACGTGTGGCTGACGTAGAAGGTCTACTCTTAGAGGAAGACTTCTGGGAACGTCTACTAACCATCGAAGTACCTCGGTGAACCATTCTCTCGCGGGCCAGAGGGGAGCAACTAACGTCAACCTTGTCCCTTCGTGAGAGGCGAACTTCTACAGTACCTTGTTGACAATCTTGAACGGTGGGAATGCGTAGAGATCCAGATGTGACCAATCTAGGAGGAAGGCATCTATATGTATTGGTGCTGGGTCCGGGACTGGGGAGCAATAGATTGGAAGCCTCTTGGTCAGCGAGGTTGCAAAGAGATCTATGGTTGGTTGACCCCAAGTGGTCCAAAGTCTCTTGCATGCATCCTTGTGGAGGGTCCATTCGGTTGGAATTACTTGCCCTTTCCGACTGAGACAATCTGCTATGACGTTCAAGTCGCCTTGGATGAACCTCGTTACTAGGGAGATGTCTTGACCTTTTGACCAGATGAGCAGGTCCCTTGCGATCTCGTACAACGTCAGTGAGTGGGTGCCTCCTTGTTTGGAGATGTACGCCAAGGCCGTGGTGTTGTCCGAGTTTACTTCCACCACTTTGCCTCGAAGGAGACACTCGAAGCTTTTCAAGGCCAGATGAACTGCCAACAGCTCCTTGCAGTTGATATGCATGCTCCTCTGACTCGAGTTCCACAGACCTGAGCATTCCCGACCGTCCAGTGTCGCGCCCCAGCCCAAGTCCGATGCGTCCGAGAAGAGAACGTGGTTGGGAGTCTGAACAGCCAGGGGAAGACCCTCTCTTAGGTTGATATTGTCCTTCCACCAAGTCAGACAAGACTTTATCTTTTCGGAAATCGGGATCGAGACCGCCTCTAGCGTCTTGTCCTTTTTCCAGTGAAAAGCCAGATGGAATTGAAGAGGACGGAGGTGTAGTCTTCCTAGTGATACAAATTGTTCCAGGGATGACAGCGTCCCTACCACTCATCCACAGCCTGACTGAGCAGCGTTCCTTCTTCAGCATCTTCTGGATGGATAGCAGGGCTTGATCTATTCTGGGAGTCGACGGAAAAGCCCGAAAAGCTAGACTGTGAATCTCCATCCCTAAATACAGAATAGTTTGGGATGGGACCAGCTGCGACTTTTCCAAATTGACTAGGAGTCCCAATTCCTTGGTCAGATCTAGAGTCCACTTTAGATCCTTCAGACAGCGACGACTGGAAGAGGCTCTGAGAAGCCAGTCGTCCAAATAAAGGGAGGCTCGGATGTCCGATAAGTGGAGGAATTTTGGCTACATTCCTCATCAGCCTCGTAAACACGAGAGGAGCTGTGCTTAGGCCAAAGCACAGGGCCCGAAACTGGTAAACCACATCTTCGAAGACGAATCTCAGAAAAGGTTGGGAGTCTGAGTGAATGGGGATATGGAAGTAGGCGTCCCTTAGGTCTAGTGAGACCATCCAGTCTTCCTTTCTGACTGCTGCTAAGACTGACTTTGTGGTCTCCATGGAGAACTTCGTCTTTGTGACAAAGACATTCAGAGCACTGACGTCTAGCACCGGTCTCCAACCTCCTGTCTTCTTTGAAACTAGGAAGAGACGGTTGTAAAATCCCGGTGATCGAAGGTCCGAGACTTTGACCACCGCTCCCTTCTCTAGCAAAAGACACACTTCCAGTTTCAGGGCTTGTCTCTTTGCTTCTTCTCTGTACCTGGGAGAGAGATCGATGGGGGACGTCGCTAGAGGGGGTTTGCGTACAAAAGGGATTTTGTACCCCTCTCTGAGTAACTTCACAGATTGTTGATCTGCGCCTCTCTTCTCCCAGGCTTGCCAGAAGTTCTTGAGTCTGGCTCCCACTGCTGTCTGAAGTTGCGGGCAGTCAGACTCTGCCCTTGGAGGACTTGGGTCCTTTCCTCTTCCCTCGTTTCCCTTCGGCACGAGCACCTCCTCTGCTGGAGGCTCTGCCACGAAAGGGCGGAATAAAGCGAGACGCTGGAGTGTCTATCCTCGGTCTAGCAGACAATGTAGGCAAAGGGGGAGCTTTGCGAGCCGAGGACGCAACTAGATCATGGGTGTCCTTCTGAACTAACGATGCGGCAATTTCCTTTACCAAGACTTCAGGAAACAGGCACTTGGAAAGGGGAGCAAAGAGAAGTTCAGATCTCTGGCATGGCGTAACTCCAGCAGACAAGAAAGAACAGAGAGACTCTCGCTTCTTCAGGACTCCGGACGTGAATGAGGCAGCTAGCTCATTGGACCCATCACGGACGGCCTCGTCCATGCAGGACATAATGAGCAAGGAAATATCCTTATCTGGCGAAGAAATTTTCCTGCTCAGGGCTCCTAAGCACCAGTCTAAAAAGTTAAAGACTTCGAAAGCCCTAAATATCCCTTTAAGAAGGTGGTCCAGGTCCGATGGTGACCAACAAACCTTCGAGCGTCTCATGGCAAGGCGGCGGGGAGAGTCTACAAGACTTGAGAAGTCGCCCTGGGCAGAGGCAGGAACTCCCAAGCCGAGAACTTCTCCCGTGGCATACCAGACGCTCGATCTAGAAGAGAGTTTAGATGGGGGAAAGGCAAATGCTGTCTTCCCTAAACTCTTCTTAGACTCTAACCAGTATCCTAACAGCCGCAAAGCTCTCTTGGATGAGCGTGAGAGAACGAGTTTCGTAAAGGCAGGTGCGGTAGCAGGCACTCCTAATACAAACTCTGACGGAGGAGAACGAGGAGCCACAGAAACAAAGTGGTCCGGAAACAACTCCTTGAAAACAGCCATGACTTTTCTAAAGTCCAATGATGGTTGAGTTGCCTTAGGCTCGTCCAGTTCTGAAGGTTGATCGTCGTGTTCAGCAACGTCCTCATCTGATAGTTCCTCATCCGACAACTGATGAGGAAACGGCAACGGAGTGGGCAACGTCTGGCTCGCTGAGTCCGGTCGCACTGGTGCATGCGTGACGGAGCCGGACGCAACGTCATGGAACTGCTGCACAGTCTGTGAACTGTCAACAACCATGGGTGCGCGAGGACGCACAGCGTCCACCCGAGACTGTCTAGACCGTCTGGGTTGTGCAGTCAACACCATACCGGGTTGCGGAGGTTGACGCACCGCGTCAAAACAAGTCACCTCTGATGGTTGCTGAACGTCCTGAACGTCAACAACCACCTCCGTGCGTCGCCTAACGTCAACATGCGGCTGGCAACCCACACTGGGTCGCATCGGTGGAGGAACCACCTCAACTGGTGGACGCGAGAAGGTAACCTCAGCGTCAACAGGACGCACAACAGACCGCTTGGAAGGTTGTTGGCCAGAAGGTTCAGCAGCAACCTTCTCCGCATTAAAGTCCTCCATCAAGGACGCAAGCTTGGAGTGCATGTCTTGCAGCAAAGCCCATTTAGGGTCTACGGGAGCAGGTGCGGCAACAGACGGGGTTAGCGACTGAGGCGGTACCGCTTTGCCTCTCTTAGGCGGTGAGCAGTCATCAGATGACGGCAACGAGTCCGAACTGACCCAGTGGCTACAACCGGGACGTTGGACTTGTCCTGAAGGGACCGACTTACGTTTTAAAGGTCGTGAGACCTTGGTCCAAAGTTTCTTACGAGAAACACCTTCGGACGACGAGGTAAAAACGGGCTCTCTCGTCTTACGTAGGTAGGGGCGATCTTGGGGAGATACGCCTGATACCTTGGAGGGAACGTCTGTTCGCTGATCAAGGCCTCTCGAACCCATGCGTCGTACGACATTGCTTCTCCCCTGGGCTTGGGAGCTTGCAAGAGGTCCCGGACTAGGAGGACGACAGGCACGAACAGACGAACCCTCAAGCGCAACACTGTTCACAACACTTTCACTAGGCACTTTATCACTTTCCGCGGCACTTTGGCACTTTAGCTCCTTAACATCCGCCATGAGTTGATTGCGGTCACTTGCAAAGGACTCAACTCTCTCCCCCAAGGCATGGATAGCACGCATCATGTCAGCCATCGATGGTTCCTGAGTGCTAGGAGGGGGGTTAGGAACAACCACTACAGGGGAAGGAATAGGTTGAGAAGCATGAGGAGAGGAAAAATCTATCGACCTAGAAGAACTTCTCCTTAATCTATCTCTCTCTAGCCTGCGTGTTTACTTCTCAAATTCGATAAAATCGAATTCCGAAAGGCCCACGCATTCCTCACACCGATCTTCCAATTGACAGGTTTTATCCCGACAATTGGAACAAATAGTGTGAGGGTCGAGAGAAGCCTTTGGAAGACGCCTAGAACAGTCCCTAGCATTGCATTTTCTAAACTTGGGAACTTGTGAAAGGTCAGCCATTTTGAATTGGTCAAGGGAAAATTCCAAAAAACGATCTAAGTCATCAACAATGAATCCGATACAAAAAAAGAGTTCAAGGATTTATTTGAAGAAAAACCCTGCACAGCGAAAGCTCATAACCAAAATAAAGTACTTCACCAAATATGATGGGAAAAACTCCAGGTTTCAACAGCGAGTAAAGTACGTCTTGTCGACACGTCGACAGAGAAGAAATTGAGTCTTTGTTTACATTGAGTATGGTATCTGGCCGACAGTTGGCGCTGATGGGCACACCCGCAACCTGTATAGCGATCGCTGGCGAGTTTTTTACAGTTTTTTGTCTGTCAAGCAACAGAGTTGCAGCTATATATATTCACCGGCTAAGTTAATATTTAAAATTTAAATTTATTTACTCAATACCACAATTGCCTAGAATAAATTACTATTCATTTCAGACATGAGGCATCATTTTTTTGCAAATATCTTTTGAAGATATAGTCGGATCAATATGACATTTTGGCACAGCTTGTTTGAGACCTTCCAAGAATTCATGGCACTACAGTATACTGCCTAGTTTGTTTCATTAATGAGTATACTCTAGGCTTTGCAGGCAAAGCTGGTAAAAGCCAAGTAGAGAATTGCATAGCATAGGAAAGTGTGATGTCACATGGCAATGACATATAAATTCACGCCTACTTCCTCCCTTCATTTCTTACAGTCCCTCATTACCTTCCATCCTCTCCCTTTCTCCTTCTCTCTCGTGTGCATTTGTTTGGGTGTGGCTTCATGAAATTTTCTTGATTTAATCGCTGTAGGTGTTTTTCTTTTTATATTAGTTAAAAATATCAAGCACATAAATAAAATATCATATTCATTTGACTGTTTAAAAGATATTTGCAAAATACAATGGTTCATTGCATCTGAAATAGATATAAGATTACTCACATTACTTAGAAAATCTGCTGGAGCACAGCAATGCCAGCATTTATATAAACATTAGTTAACATATGTGGGAAAGATCAACTTGCCTCCAAATAATAGTCCACAGACTTTTCAAACTCGCCCTGTTTGTATGCTAAATTGCCTAAATTCTTAAGGCAAGAGTACTTGAGTGCCAAATCTTGTGGCAATGTCCCTCCAGGCTCAACACCCTCCGGCCAGCATGCCTGTACAAATCAAAAACAAAATCTTACTTTCTTGAGTTATAAAACTTCTTATAGGTTTCTACATCTAATGCATATGTCAAATATACAACCATACTGTACAAATTATCTCTTTTATTTTTAGATTAAAGAGTAATTCCAAAATATTTTTCCTAGCTATACTAACATGACAAATAACAAAAATAATTTTTATTTTTCCTGACTATATAAACCTGAGATTTTTACTATAGGAGTAGAATAACAGCAAAGGCTGGAAACATGTCAGTTAAACTTTTAACAAGGTGTAAACAACAGGCAGGGTCATTCTGTCCACTGCAGCATGACAGTACACTGATACCTCTTGATACAAAAGCTTCAGCACATGAAAATTTTATGATGCGAAACGAGATGCGAAGATTTTTCCCACTCATGTTGCGAAAAATGTTTCATGCTACGAAACAAGGTACAATACAAGATTCACCTGGCCACCAAGACTAATTTTAAAATTCGCGCGATGCCACCTGTAAGCTTGCCACCATCCTCCCGTACTCCCATTGGTTATCTCCCTACTCTGATGCTAGTTACCGCCATAAGATCCTGCTCTTCTATTAGTGAGAATCTATCCCATCATGCATCTATGTATCGGCGTCCCTCGATCATCTCATTTCAGCAGTGCTATCGTTCACACTGAATTGGTACTTATAGTTATGCCATTGCATTATTCAACTTGCACAATATTAGTCAAGTCATGGGTCCCAAGAATCTGATGTTCAAGGAAAGAAGAAGGGGAAGCTTTCTATGGAGACAAAGCTAGTGAACATCATTCAGGAACAGTTCTCACGCAGGAAAGAGGAGGAGGATGACCCTATGACATCAGAAATTAAAGAGCCTTTAGCTGATTTTTCATAAAATGCAACCTTTTGTAGAAAAGACACACCCAGAAAAGGTTCACACAGGTCGTGCTTTTGAGTATTGAAATGACGTTTGCCTGAGTAATTTAGGAATGTTTTAAGAACAACGCAGAAACAAGCTTCACTTGTTGATTATTTACTAAAGAAGCCTTCGATACTAGTAAGCCTAGAGGAAGCTAAATGTGATCTAAAAAAAGAATAACTGAAAGTGATGAAGAAAATAATTAAATTTAGAGAATACCAAACGTAAAGTAAAAAAAAAATGATATTTTCTTTATAAAATAAATTTTTTAATATACTTACCCGGTGAATATATAAATAGCTGACGTCTCCGACAGTCGACAGATTCCAAAAACTCGCGAGCGATCGCCATGAAGGCTGCCGGGTGTGCCCACCAGCGCCGACTATCGGCCAGATACCGCATATACTTCTCAACCAAACCAGTTCTTCTCAGTCCGTAGGGTCTCTATCGGGGAGGAAGGGAGGGTCTTTAATATTATATATTCACCGGGTAAGTATATTCAAAAATTTATTTTATAATGAAAATATCATTTTTAAATATTAAACTTAGCCGGTGAATATATAAATAGCTGATTCACACCCATGGTGGTGGGTAGAGACCAGTATTAAAACAATAAAGGCGTATATGCTCAAGAGTTTTTGACGACTATTCAAAAAACAAACTTAAGTATAGGTACCTGGTAAGGAAGCTGACTCTGATAATTACTCTGCCTCATTAGTCCGCTATCCTCATGAAGCCCAGCAATCCTCTTAGGATGCTGAAAGACTCCCAGGAGCTGCTATATCCAGGGTGAACACCCCTATAACAGGACCTCATCAATACCCTTAATCTGGGCGCTCTCAGGAAACAATATTTTGACCACCCACCAAATTAAAAAGATTGCGAAAGACTTCTTAGTCTCCCGTACAACCCAAAATAAGATTAAAAATTTCAAGAGTAGATTAAAAGGATATTGGGATTAAGGGAATGTAGTGGTAGAGCCTTCACCCACTACTGCACTCGCTGCTACGAATGATCCCAGTGTGTAGCAGTCCTCATAAAGAGTCTGGACATCTTTCAAGTAATATGAAGCGAATACCGACTTGCTTCTCCAAAAGGTCGCGTCCATAATACTTTTAATGGATCTATTTTGCTTAAACGCTACTGAAGTTGCTATCGCTCTAACTTCATGAACCTTGACTTTAAGTAAATTACGATCCTTTTCACTTAAATGAGAGTGTGTCTCCTGAATCAAAAGTCTAATAAAATAAGACCACGCATTCTTAGACATGGGCAAAGAGGGCTTTTTAACGGAGCACCATAAAGCCTCTGAAAAACCTCGTAGCGGTTTAGTTCTGGATAAATAAAATTTAAGAGCTCTAACGGGGCACAGCACTCTTTCAACTTCATTCCCCACAATCTCAGAAAGACTGGGGATTTCAAATGATTTAGGCCAAGGACGAGACGGAAGTTCCTTCTTGGCCAAAAAACCAAGTTGAAGAGCACATACTGCTTTATTAGTGGAGAAGCCGATGTTCTTGCTAAAAGCATGTATCTCACTAACCCTTTTAGCCGAAGCCAAGCTCACCAAAAAAAGTGTCTTGAGGGTAAGATCCTTCAGGGAGGCTGAATTTAATGGTTCAAACCTGTCTGACATAAGGAACTGTAGGACCACGTCCAAGTTCCAAGCAGGAGTCGAAATATGACGCTCCTTGGAAGTCTCGAAAGACTTAAGCAGGTCTTGGAGATCTTTGTTATTAGAAAGATCCAAACCCCTATGCCTGAAAACAGAAGCTAACATGCTTCTGTAGCCTTTAATGGTGGATGCAGAGAGGGAGCGACCGTTTCTCAGATAAAGCAGAAAATCTGCAATCTGCGCTACAGAGGCACTGGAAAAGGAAATAGAGGAGGACTTGCACCAGTCTCTAAATACCTCCCATTTCGACTGATAGATCCTGATGGCAGAGGATCTTCTAGCCCTCGCGATCGCTCTAGCTGCCTCCTTCGAAAACCCTCGAGCTCAAGAGTGTCTTTCGATAGTCTGAAGGCAGTTAGACGAAGCGTGGGTAGGCTTTGATGAAATCTCTTTACGTGAGGCTGTCGCAAGAGATCCATCCGCAACGGCAGACTTCTTGGAACGTCTACCAGCCATAGAAGTACCTCTGTGAACCACTCTCTCGCGGGCCAGAGGGGAGCAACCAATGTCAACCTGGTCCCATCGTGAGAGGTGAACTTCTGCAGCACCTTGTTTAGGATCTTGAAAGGTGGAAAGGCATAAACGTCCAGGTGAGACCAGTCCAGCAGGAAAGCGTCTATGTGGGCTGCCTCTGGATCTGGAACTGGAAAGAAGTAAGTCGAGAGCCTCTTTGTCAGTGAAGTCGCAAAAAGATCAATGGTGGGTTGACCCCATGTCATCCATAGCTTCTCGCACACAGTCTTGTGCAACGTCCACTCCATGGAGATGACTTGTCCTCTTCTGCTGAGGCAGTCCGCCAAGACATTCATTTCTTCTTGCACAAATCTCGTCAAAAGAGAGATGTTACTTGCCTTAAATGGAGTTCCTTCTGATCCGTGGACCAAAGACCCGAGCATTCCAGACTGTCCAGTGGAGCTCCCTAACCCAAATCCGATGCATCTGAATACAACACATGGTTTGGGTTCTTGATCGCAAGAGAAAGACCTTCTCGAAGTCTGATGTTGCTGTCCCACCAAGTCAGACATGTCTAGACTGAGTTGGAGATTGGGAAAGAGATACTCTCTAAGCCCTTCTCCTTGTTCCAATGGTTTAGGTGAAATTGGAGAGGGCAAAGGTTGAGTCTCACCAGAGAGATAAACTACTCCAGCGATGAAAGAGTTCCCACGAGGCTCGTTCAAACTCTTACAGAGCAACTGCTTTTCTCTTGCAAGTGACGGACTTTTAACAGAGCTTGTTCCATTCTTGTGGGAGACGAAAAGGCCCGAAAAATTCGACACTGTATCGCCATTCCCAAATAAAGAATAGTCTGGGATGGGGTACTGTAAGTTACGACTTCTCTATGTTCACTATGAGACCTAGCTCCTTGGTTAGGTCTAATGTCCATTAGAGGCTCTCCAGACAGCGATTTAATGACGACGCCCTGATTAGCCAGTCGTCAAAATAAAGGGAGGCTCTGAATCCTCAAAAAAATGTAGAAAGCTTGCTACATTTTGCAAGAGCCTTGTAAAAACAAGAGGAGCAGGAATGAGGCCGAAGCAGAGTGCTCGAAATTGGTACACTACTTTCCCGTCCACAAACCTCAGATGTTGTTGAAAGTTTGGATGAAACGGGATGTGGAAGTATGCATCCTGAAGGTCGAGAGAGACCATCCAGTCGCCTTCCCTTACTGCTGCCAAGACAGATTTGGTAGTCTTCATCGTGAACTTTGTCTTGACAATGAACACATTGAGCGCACTTACATCTTAAGTACTCCTGCAGTGAACGTGGCTGCCAGATCATTGGAGCCATCCCTAATAGCCTTGTTCATGCATGACATAATTGTACAGCAATACATTGACAGCTGGAGAGACCTTCTTACTTAAGGCTCCCAGGGACGAATCCAACAAATAAATACTTCAAACGCTCGAAAAAACTCCTAACAGGAGATGGTCTAGCTCTGAAGCAGACCATAAAATCTTGGAGCGTCTCATGGCTAGACGACGAGGAGAGTCCACTAGGCTTAAGAAGTCTCCCTGGGCAGAGGCAGGTACTCCCAAGCCGAGAACTTCTCCTGTGTCACACCAGACGCTCGAGCAAGAAGCTAATTAAGGAGGAGGAAAAGCAAAAGAAGACTTTCCTAAACTTCTCCTGGATTCCAACCAGTCTCCCAGTAAGAGCATGGCTCTCTTGGAAGAACAAGAGAGAACTGACTTCGTAAATGTAGGAGTCGAAGAAAGTCATGCCAAGAGTAAACTCAGACGGCGGAGCAGCCGTTTCAAAACGAGTAGGACAAAATTTCACTAAAGAAATTCATAATTATAAAACAAGGGATTGTTGGACCACCCTAGGATACTCCTCTTCTGAATGACTCCCCAAAGGTACATTAGTTGAAAGGGGGTCATCAACTTCTTCAGAAGGCACATCATCTGATAAATCTAAAGTCTTGCGAGAAGGAGATTTATATTCAGAATGACGTGAAGGAAAAGCCTGACAGGCTACATCAACTTGTATATGAACAGAAGTTAAAGTTGGAGGGTCGATGTCACGTTGTGACTGCAGAGAATGTTATTCTACTACACGTCGTGACAGAAGTAACTGACGTTCAAACGTCCCGTAGTAACAGCGGTGACTGCTGTTCGATGCTATATCGTGACTACGATGACTGACCCTCGACGTCACGTCATGTCTACGGTGTCTACCGCTCAACGTCACGTCGTGTCTGCGGTGTCTGCAGCTCAACGTCACGCTGTGACTGCGGTGGCTGACGTTCAAAGCGATCAAAGTTACATCGAGATTTATGCTCCGCATCTCGTTTAACAGCAAAGCTGTCACTAGGGATAACGTCAGCGTGGCGTAACAAAGCTCGTGTAGAAGGTTGAAGACCTGAATCACGTATCCCAGAACCGTGACGTAAAAAAAACAAAGGATCCTTTCGCACAGGAACAGGATCGTAAGCTTCTATTAAAGAAGAAAGCTTTAACAGCATATCTTGCAAAACACTTAACTTCGGATCAACCTGTGACAGCGGTGGCTGACGTTCAAACGTCACGTAGTAACAGTGGTGACTGCTGATCGATGCTATATCGTGACTACGGTGACTGACACTCGACGTCACGTTGTGTCTACGGTGTCTACCGCTCAACGTCACGTCGAGTCTGTGGCAGAAACGTTTGTACATGAACGTCATCGCTATGAACAGGACTCTCATGATGACTACAGCTAGGACGTTGAACTTGTTCTGAAGGAACTAATAAACGTTTCAACTGTCTCGAAACCTTACGCCCAGGCTTTTAAAGAGACGAATCATCGGAAGACGAGGAGAAACTTCGTCTCTCCTGTCTTATGGCAAGGACGTGCTTGACGAGCAACGTCTGATACCTTTGAGGGAACGTCTGTTCGTTGGTTTACACCCCTCACTCCCTTAGGTCCTACGACATTCCTTCTCCCTGGTGCAGGGGAGCCTGAAAGAGGTCTCGGACTAGGCAAGTGACAAGCACGAACAAACGAACCCTCCGCAACACGGAACATGTTTTTTGCACTTTCTTCACTGATATCGCATTTTTTAATAATTTCACATTAGACATGAATAAAGCTGATTTCTACCTGAAGCACGCAATTCTCCCTTAAATCAAAAAGTTAGAATTGCGAAATATGTTGTATAATGTAAGCTCATTAGTACAAAATGAAACACACATGCAAAAATCAATAAACATATACATATATATCGAATAAAACGGAAATATATAAAGTTAAAAAGATCAGTGACTGCGGATGAGACTAAAAACTAGTTCACTAAGGACTACGTTTTCAATCTCTCACCGTACAGTGCCTTGGGATGAGAATAAAAACTAAAACGTTTTATCCTCTCTCCCCGTACAGAGACTTGGGACGAGAGTAAAACTCTGAATCGAGAACAACGTTACTCACTCCCAAATTCCTTGTACAGAGACTTGGGACGAGAATAAAGATCAGATCGTTCTCTCTTTTTCTCTCTCTCTCTCTCTTGTCACTCACAAGAGAATGGCTCACTCACTCTTCGTCAATAACAGGTTATTTGACTAAAGGAAAAAACTGAAATGACTAAGAAATTGAAAATTAACATGTTCCTTTAAATTAGTATCTAAAAAACTTCAGTTTGAAAGAAGAATGAACAAAACGCCAAAATCGATTTACTCTTTCTGCAAAGTGAAACCGTGATTCTCTCTTTCTCTATCATAACGATAGAGCGCAAACTGCGTAGCATAAATAAACCAAACGTTAGTTCATCTTTGAAAAACAGCACGAAGACTATTCAAAGAATAAATTTCTTAAAATATTTTCTAAAAATATTCATCTCATCACTCTTACAGAGCAACTGTTTTTATCTAAACAAAAATAAAAGTTGAATGGGCTCAACGTTGTTTAACTTCGTTTTCCAAGTCAGGACCGCCTACAAAGAATAGGTAAAGGCCGCATATAAACAAAAACATAAAATTTATCTCGGTGTTTAGTATAAATGGAAAGCTAATCGAAGAGGCCTAATAAAGGCGGGTGAGATATAAAATATATAGAGGTAAATCTATAAATATCAACAATAATTTATAAAGTGATAAAATAATTACTAAAAGCCTTTAACACACTTCCGTACACTGAGGGAAGGGTCGGCCATCTTTTCTCTATGGAAAAACCAGAGCGAGATTAAAAAAGCAAGGACAAAAACTTTTCCTCTCCTTTCAAAAGCATTTCCTTTGAAGATAGTATTGAATAATCCAACACAGCGAAAGCAATAAAACCAAAACCAAGTACTTCACCAATCGGTAGAAAACTCGAGGTCAAGCGCGAGCGGAACCAGTGTTGTCTTTAACACCGACAGAGAAGAACTGGTTTGGTTGAGAAGTATATGCGGTATCTGGCCGATTGTCGGCGCTGGTGGGCACACCCGGCAGCCTTCATGGCGATCGCTCGCGAGTTTTTGGAATCTGTCGACCGTCGGAGACGTCAGCTATTTATATATTCACCGGCTAAGTTTAATATTTAAAAACAAAAATTAGATAAAAGGCTAAAAAAAAAAAAAATAATTTCAAGTTTATCATAAAGTTAAGTGTTAATGTTTTCTGCCATTTTTTAATGTTTTGTAAAGTTAACTGTTTATGTTTTCTGCTACTTGTAAATGTTTTCTGCCATTTGTCGTCCTCCTCTGCTGCACCGCCACTTAGCTTTCAGACCACCTCATTCTGTGGCTTTCAGACCACCTCATTCTAAAGGTAAGGTTCCACATTTCTGTTACTGTATTTTCCATTTATTACTGCATTGTTGTACAGTGAACCCTCGTTTATCGCGGTAGATAGGTTCCAGTCGCGGCCGCGATAGGTGAAAATCCGCGAAGTAGTGACACCATATTTACCTATTTATTCAACATGTATATTCAGACTTTTAAAACCTTCCCTTGTACGTAGTACTGTTAACAAACTACCCTTTAATGTACAGAACACTTAATGCATGTACTACAGTACCCTAAACTAAAACAGGCACAAATATTAAAGGTGATTTTATATCATGCATTTCCTAAACATGCTAAAAAGCACGATAAAAATGGCAACCAATGTTTTGTTTACATTTATCTCTGATCATAATGTAGAAACAAACTGGAGGTAGAGCTTTGCTTATTACCCAGACATATTTCCCATACTTTTCCCTTAGAACTACATCACATCTTCCTACTTTAGATATATATATATATATATATATATATATATATATATATATATATATATATATATATACTGTATATATATATATATATATATATATGTACATATATATATATATATATATATATATATATATATATATATATATATATATATATATATATATATATATATATATGTGTGTGTGTGTATACTGTATATATATATATTTATATGTATACACATATACATACCTACATATATACATAAATACATGCATACACATATATATATATATATATATATATATATATATATATTACTGTATATATATGGGTTATGGAAAAAATCCGCGAAGTGGTGAATCCGCGATGGTCGAACCGCGAAGTAGCGAGGGTTCACTGTACTGTCTTCTCTAATTATACATTTCATTAACAGGTTATCAGTTAGGTTATGTATTGAATGATACACATTGTTGTATATTATTGTGTTTAGTACAGTTTAGCCTTATCACAAAATTTATTGTGGAGCTTTTGTAGGACTTGGAACAAATTAGGAGATTTACATGTAAAAGGTGACTCATAATACAAAATAAAATCATGGTATGAAAGCCGTTCCAGCTATCCGCAGTCTGCTCAACGTCCCTTGGCTCAAGGAGTTTGAACCCCTCCATGGAGGAGTTTCGGAGCCTAGCAATCCCCAGAGACAGATGTGAAGGTCGGTAACCAGAGGAGACAGGATGGAAAGTTTCTTCCGAAGAAGATTGAGGAGACAAAGAGGTGAAAGGACTCTTACCGCTGACCGACAACGTAAGAGTGCGGGATCAGCAGGCTGATCAACAGCAAGCCTCCGAAGAGTAGTTTCTATGTGAGACCCTTTACTGGAAAGGGAAACACTTGTCAGAGAGACGTGCCATGGGCTTTGCTCTCCCCCTGAAGGCTGTTTGTCAGGGGAAGGAGAGAGACGTGTTAGACAAACGCTCAGAGCAACAGCCGAACGCTGGCTTGTTAAACGATGAGTGTTTAAGCATCAACAAGCTACTTTGGGTAAAAGTCTGTCATTAGATCCATACACAGCCTGTCATATTATACATTGTTTTGAAGTTAAGAGTTACGGTATGTACTTGTTGCTCTTGTTGCTCCATTACTGGTGATGTTTGAAGAACGTCTCCGGACTTAACAAAGTTCACGTTACTCAGTTTTTGACCACTTGTTAAAGTTTATTTCAGTAGAATAATTTTATACTGTTTATCTTTATCTGGTACATTAGACCTAAACTACTGAACTTTCTTGGCCGAGTGGATTATTGTCATATAATCCAAATGATAACTGTATTACAATGTCAAAAGTGTAAGCAACCTTTACTTCTCTCCCATTTGTAAGGCATTTTTCTCTGATTTTTTTCATTTTTTAAATAAATATTTTTTTTTATTTTGTATTATGTGTTTTCTTTCATAAGTTTTCATTCCTCAGTTCTGTATTTAAATAGTGTAGTAAATTTAAAAGATTAAGAAAGCCTTACCCGAGCTGACACATTAACCTGTACCTCTAGTAACTTGACTCGAATCCCAGCCTTTAAATATCTATAACTACCTTGTCAAATTTTCAACAGCCATTCCAGCTTTGCTGACGTTATGCTCCTCTTAAAGTATGATAGTTTGTATTCATGAAGGAACAAAAGAAAAATACTGTACTTAAAGTATTATAACAATTTATCAATGAACATTAAACAGACTTGGAAAAAAAAGAAACCAGTGTAGTGTTGAAATCCATGCAATGTCTACCAATAAATGATTTTTACCCTCCAGTTATTTTATGTCAATCATCTGTTATAAGTCCTTCATCCACTATGCATTGCTTAAGAACTCTAAAAAGCTCCACCTTCAGTCTGCACAAGTCAGTAATATATCTGTAAGTCACACACTAAATTACATGACCAACCTTTTCAATATAAGGATTCTGTAGCACCAGGGTAAACAGCTCATACGCTTGCTCATATTCTTTCGTCGCATGGAGTTTCAAAGCTCTGTTGTAATTCTTGGAAGCCTCCGCCTCCAAGGCTTCACGTGTTGGCCCGGCATCCTCTTCGTCACTGCTGCCACAACTGAAGTCATTCAATGCAGCTATGCGAGTCATTTTTACTTTTTTTCAACTTCCCCCTCTGGGAAGTTATTGCACTGTGACTAGCATTTATTTACCTGGAAAAGCAATCATTGTAATTTACTCCACAATCATAAGTAGATAGTTAATGGTAAATATGTACATCAATAAACAAATCTTCACTCCACCCAAAAAAAAACGTTACAAGATCATCATATGAACCTAATCATTTCAATAACTTAACAGAAATTTTCCCTCTTGGTTTTAAATTCTCACAGATATACAAACCTTTCATTATTGAGTACCTTTAATCAACAAACCTTTCATTAGCGTCCACCTTTAATCAACAAACCTTTCATTAGCGTGCACCTTTAATCAACAAACCTTTCATTAGCGTCCACTTTTAATCAACAAACCTTTCATTAGCGTCCACCTTTAATCAACAAACCTTTCATTAGCATGCACCTTTAATCTGCAAACCTTTCATTAGCATCCACCTTTAATCAACAAACCTTTCATTAGCATGCACCTTTAATCTGCAAACCTTTCATTAGCATCCACCTTTAATCAACAAACCTTTCATTAGCGTCCACCTTTAATCAATAAACCTTTCATTAGCATGCACCTTTAATCAACAAACCTTTCATTAGCATGCACCTTTAATCTGCAAACCTTTCATTAGCATCCACCTTTAATCAACAAACCTTTCATTAGCGTCCACCTTTAATCAACAAACCTTTCATTAGCGTCCACCTTTAATCAACAAACCTTTCATTAGCATGCACCTTTAATCTGCAAACCTTTCATTAGCATCCACCTTTAATCAACAAACCTTTCATTAGCATGCACCTTTAATCTGCAAACCTTTCATTAGCATGCACCTTTAATCAACAAACCTTTCATTAGCGTCCACCTTTAATCAACAAACCTTTCATTAGCATCCACCTTTAATCAACAAACCTTTCATTAGCATCCACCTTTAATCAACAAACCTTTCATTAGCATCCACCTTTAATCAACAAACCTTTCATTAGCATGCACCTTTAATCTGCAAACCTTTCATTAGCATCCACCTTTAATCAACAAACCTTTCATTAGCGTCCACCTTTAATCAACAAACCTTTCATTAGCATCCACCTTTAATCAACAAACCTTTCATTAGCATCCACCTTTAATCAACAAACCTTTCATTAGCATCCACCTTTAATCAACAAACCTTTCATTAGCGTCCACCTTTAATCAACAAACCTTTCATTAGCATGCACCTTTAATCAACAAACCTTTCATTAGCGTCCACCTTTAATCAACAAACCTTTCATTAGCATGCACCTTTAATCAACAAACCTTTCATTAGCGTCCACCTTTAATCAACAAACCTTTCATTAGCATGCACCTTTAATCTGCAAACCTTTCATTAGCATCCACCTTTAATCAACAAACCTTTCATTAGCATCCACCTTTAATCAACAAACCTTTCATTAGCATCCACCTTTAATCAACAAACCTTTCATTAGCATCCACCTTTAATCAACAAACCTTTCATTAGCATCCACCTTTAATCAACAAACCTTTCATTAGCATCCACCTTTAATCAACAAACCTTTCATTAGCATCCACCTTTAATCAACAAACCTTTCATTAGCATCCACCTTTAATCAACAAACCTTTCATTAGCATGCACCTTTAATCAACAAACCTTTCATTAGCATCCACCTTTAATCAACAAACCTTTCATTAGCATCCACCTTTAATCAACAAACCTTTCATTAGCATCCACCTTTAATCAACAAACCTTTCATTAGCATCCACCTTTAATCAACAAACCTTTCATTAGCATCCACCTTTAATCAACAAACCTTTCATTAGCATCCACCTTTAATCAACAAACCTTTCATTAGCATGCACCTTTAATCAACAAACCTTTCATTAGCGTCCACCTTTAATCAACAAACCTTTCATTAGCATGCACCTTTAATCAACAAACCTTTCATTAGCGTCCACCTTTAATCAACAAACCTTTCATTAGCATCCACCTTTAATCAACAAACCTTTCATTAGCATCCACCTTTAATCAACAAACCTTTCATTAGCATCCACCTTTAATCAACAAACCTTTCATTAGCGTCCACCTTTAATCAACAAACCTTTCATTAGCATGCACCTTTAATCAACAAACCTTTCATTAGCGTCCACCTTTAATCAACAAACCTTTCATTAGCATGCACCTTTAATCTGCAAACCTTTCATTAGCATCCACCTTTAATCAACAAACCTTTCATTGCATCCACCTTTAATTAACAAACCTTTCATTAGCATGCACCTTTAATCTGCAAACCTTTCATTAGCATCCACCTTTAATCAACAAACCTTTCATTAGCATGCACCTTTAATCTGCAAACCTTTCATTAGCATCCACCTTTAATCAACAAACCTTTCATTAGCATCCACCTTTAATCAACAAACCTTTCATTAGCGTCCACCTTTAATCAACAAACCTTTCATTAGCATGCACCTTTAATCTGCAAACCTTTCATTAGCATCCACCTTTAATCAACAAACCTTTCATTAGCATCCACCTTTAATCAACAAACCTTTCATTAGCGTCCACCTTTAATCAACAAACCTTTCATTAGCATGCACCTTTAATCAACAAACCTTTCATTAGCGTCCACCTTTAATCAACAAACCTTTCATTAGCATGCACCTTTAATCTGCAAACCTTTCATTAGCATCCACCTTTAATCAACAAACCTTTCATTAGCGTCCACCTTTAATCAACAAACCTTTCATTAGCATCCACCTTTAATCAACAAACCTTTCATTAGCATCCACCTTTAATCAACAAACCTTTCATTAGCATCCACCTTTAATCAACAAACCTTTCATTAGCGTCCACCTTTAATCAACAAACCTTTCATTAGCATGCACCTTTAATCAACAAACCTTTCATTAGCGTCCACCTTTAATCAACAAACCTTTCATTAGCATGCACCTTTAATCAACAAACCTTTCATTAGCGTCCACCTTTAATCAACAAACCTTTCATTAGCATCCACCTTTAATTAACAAACCTTTCATTAGCATGCACCTTTAATCTGCAAACCTTTCATTAGCATCCACCTTTAATCAACAAACCTTTCATTAGCGTCCACCTTTAATCAACAAACCTTTCATTAGCATGCACCTTTAATCTGCAAACCTTTCATTAGCATCCACCTTTAATCAACAAACCTTTCATTAGCATCCACCTTTAATTAACAAACCTTTCATTAGCATGCACCTTTAATCTGCAAACCTTTCATTAGCATCCACCTTTAATCAACAAACCTTTCATTAGCATGCACCTTTAATCAACAAACCTTTCATTAGCGTCCACCTTTAATCAACAAACCTTTCATTAGCATCCACCTTTAATTAACAAACCTTTCATTAGCATGCACCTTTAATCTGCAAACCTTTCATTAGCATCCACCTTTAATCAACAAACCTTTCATTAGCGTCCACCTTTAATCAACAAACCTTTCATTAGCATGCACCTTTAATCTGCAAACCTTTCATTAGCATCCACCTTTAATCAACAAACCTTTCATTAGCATCCACCTTTAATCAACAAACCTTTCATTAGCGTCCACCTTTAATCAACAAACCTTTCATTAGCATGCACCTTTAATCAACAAACCTTTCATTAGCGTCCACCTTTAATCAACAAACCTTTCATTAGCATCCACCTTTAATCAACAAACCTTTCATTAGCATGCACCTTTAATCAACAAACCTTTCATTAGCGTCCACCTTTAATCAACAAACCTTTCATTAGCATCCACCTTTAATCAACAAACCTTTCATTAGCATGCACCTTTAATCAACAAACCTTTCATTACCGTCCACCTTTAATCAACAAACCTTTCATTAGCATGCACCTTTAATCTGCAAACCTTTCATTAGCATCCACCTTTAATCAACAAACCTTTCATTAGCATGCACCTTTAATCAAGTCTCATATTTAATCATTTATATACACATAAACAATGATAAGAGACTGATAAAGTAATCAGCCCAAGTTACAGAAAGCTGTAAAAAAAAAAAAATGACAAATTCATAGATAATTTGTATTTTTCCTAACTATACAAACCTTAGCTATTTAATAGGGGTTATTACTTTCGGCGTAGCTGAAATGACGAACCATTGGAATTTTAACGAGGGTTAACTACCCCATCGCTAGTTAGCAGGGGTAGGGAGGGTAGCTTGCTACACACGCCCCTCACACACACCTGTGCTTGAGCTCACTTTGCTTAGAGGTAGGACTTCAAGGCAGATAGGGCTGGCGGGCAAGTTTGATTAAATAGCTAAGGTTTGTATAGTTAGGAAAAATACAACTTATCTACGAATTTGTCATTTGTTCCGTAACTGACATACAAACCACGCTATTTAATAGGGGTGACACACACATTAGGAAGGGTGGAAAGTCCCAGCCAGTACTGGCTTTTGGCTTTGCCCGGGGACTCTGTATTTGAGTGTATCAGCACTCAACAATAAGGAGTCCCTGCACCTCGATAGAACCTTGCTACGCAAGGGCTGCGGCCTATGTAAGCTGTGTGTGAAGGAATGAAGTGTGACTCGTTCTAGGAAGTTGACCTGTAGTCCTTTAGATGGAAACTTTAGGCTAGGACTCTCCCAATACCACCTCGTCGGTATGGGGATGTGACAGTATTAGCTTAATACTAGGAACACAAGGAAACATGGTTTACCTGCAGTGGTTCGAGGTCAGCTGTGCAGAGAACCCAGGATGCTGCTTTCCCCAAGAGAGGGGAGGATGAAGAAAAGAATAAGGGCCAGACATACCTTTTCATTCATGCAGACTAAGACCAGGTAACAATGCCCTCAACCTTCTGCTACTTGTCCATTAAGGAGCCTGAGGTTTTAAACCAGCGGTTGTGCAGCCACCAAAGGGCCGATAAAAAACGTATCGAGCCTCCTGTGGGTCACATCTTGCAGGTAGTGGGCTGTGAAGGTCGTCTGACGCTTCCACACCCCAGCTTGGAGCACCTGCGTCACTGAGAAGTTTTTCTTGAAGCCCAGGGACGTAGCTACGCCCCTGACGTTATGTGCTCTAGGGCGACGTGACGGAGGAGGGTCTGGATTCAGGGACAGATGGATCACACTACGAATCCATGCCGAGATGGTGTTCTTGGTAACCCTCCTCTTAGTCCTCCCAGTGCTCACAAACAATGCCTGCACCTGGGGACGTATTGCAGCCATTCTTGTTCTTTTGAGATTTAGCCTCAGACTCCTTACTGGACACAGTAGGAGATGGTGTGGGTCATCTGTCACAGAACGAAGACTCGAAATCTGGAAGGAGTCGAACCGAGGGTCCGGCACCCCCAGATTCTGAGTCTTAGCAATAAACTCAGGGACGAATTTGAACATTACCTCCCCCCCATCTCCTTGAATGGGCAATGTCATATGAGAGACCATGAAGTTCACCGACTCGCTTGGCTGACACCAAAGCTAGTAGGAACACCGTCTTCCAAGTCAGGTGGCGATCTGAAGCCTGGCATAATGGTTTGTAGGGAGGTCTCTTAAGAGACCTGAGAACTCGAACCACGTTCCATGGAGGAGGTCTCACTTCCGACTGAGGGTAGGCAAGTTTATAACTTCGTATGAGTAGGGAAAGTTCCAGCGAGGAAGAAATGTCCACTCCTTTGAGCCTGAAGGCTAGACTTAACGCTGAGCGATAGCCTTTCACCGCCGAGACTGAAAGGCGCATTTCTTCCCGCAAATACACAAACTCCGCACTTCCTGGAACAGTGGCATCTAGTGGAGAGATAAACCTTCAACGACACCAACCACAGAACACTCTCCACTTTGCCTGGTAGACAGATGTGGATGACTTTCTCAGATGTCCAGACATCCTGACCGCAACTTGTTGCCAAAATCCTCTCTCAGCGAGGAGATGCTGGATAGTCTCCAGGCGTGAAGTCGTAGCGAAGCTACGGCTTTGTGGAAGATGTTGGCATGTGGTTGTTTGAGTAGCTCGTGTTGCGGAGGGAGTTCTCTCGGAAGTTCCGTTAGGAGTTGCAGAAGGTCTGGAAACCATTCCGCGTGATGCCATAGCGGAGCTATAAGGGTCATCGAAAGATTGATCGATATTCTGGTCTTGTTGAGCACCCTCCTCATCAGACAGAACTGGGGAAAGGCGTACATGTCGATGTTATCCCACCGTTGTTGGAAGGCATCTTCCCAGAGCGCCTTGGGATCCGGGACTGGGGAGCAGTACAGCAGAAGCTCTAAGTTCAGCGCTGTCGTGAACAGATCCACAGTTGGGGAACCCCACAAAGTCAGGACTTTGTTGGCTACTACAGTATATGATCCAAAGACCACTCGGTACTCACTATCTGATTTGCCCTGCTCAGACTGTCGGCGAGCACATTCCTCTTGCCTGGAATGAAAAGTACTGATAGTGGAATCGAGTGGACTTCGGTCCATCTCAGTATCTCTACTACGAGATGGGATAGCTGCTTTGAAAAGGTACATCCTTGCTTGTTGATGTAAGCCACTACTGTGGTGTTGTCGCTCATCACCACCACAGAGTGACCCGCCAAGTACGTATTGTTGGAATTGTTGAAGGGCCAGGAATACGGCCTTCATTTCTAGCAGATTTATATGGAGGCACTTTTTTGATTCTGACCACAGGCCTGAGGTCCTGTGTTGCATAACGTGGGCCCCCCACCCTTTCTTTGAGGCGTCCGAAAACAGCATCAAATCCGAGGGGAGGACGAGAAGATCCCCTCCTCTTCATAGGTTCTCGTCTGTCACCCACCACTGGAAGGTCCGTCCGTTCCACAGGTCCCATGGGGATCATGACGTCCGGGGAATCGTAACCCTGATTCCACCGAGACTTGAGTCGCCATTAGAGGGATCTCATCCTGAGGCAACCGTTGGGAACTAGAAGGGCCAAAGATGAGAGGTGACCAAGGGGACGTAACCAAGATTGGGCTGGAAGTTCTTCTCGTCTGAGAAAAGGGCTTGCGACCCTCCTCAGCCTTGCATTCCTGTCGTCTGATGGGAAGGCTTTGTGGAGATTGGTGTCTATGATCATGCCTAGATATACCAGTCTTTGAGTGGGAAGCAGAGAGGACTTCTGGAGATTTACCATGATCCCCAGATCTTGGCAAAGTCCCAGAAGTTTGTCTCGGTGTTGAAGAAGGGCTGACTCCGAGTCTGCTAGGATCAGCCAGTCGTTCAGATAACGGAGGAGACGGATGCCAATCCTGTGTGCCCACGACAATATTAGGGTGAAAACTCTGGTGAAAACCTGTGGTGCTGTGGAGAGACCGAAACACAGCACCTTAAACTGGTAAACCTTGTTGTGTAGGCTGAATCTTAAGTACTTCCTTGAAGACGGATGGACTGGGATCTGGAAGTACGCGTCCTTCAGGTCCAGTGTACACATGACGTCTTGCGGTCTCACTGCAAGTCTGACCATGTCTGCGGTCTCCATGGTGAACGGAGTTTGCTTGACAAACTTGTTCAGAGCTGAAAGGTCGATGACTGGTCTCCAGCCTCCAGACGCCTTCTTTACAAGAAAGAGTCGACTGAAGAAGCCTGGAGACCCGTCGAGGACCTCGATCCCATGGGAAGGGAGCTCAACGACACTGGATCCGCTGTCTAGGGAGGTAGAGATGTTGTGAACGGGACGCGATATCCCCGACTGATTACGGAAATCGTCCAGGAATCGGCCCCGAGTTACTGCCACCTGTTCGCGCAACTTTGTAGGCATCCCCCCACTGGTGGACATGCAGGGGGACTGCCAATCCTAGCGTTTGCGGGCTCAGCCGCTTCCTCTAGGATTCTTTCCTCCCCTGGAGGACTTTTTGCCTTTCTTGTCCTTGACATGAAAGGGCTTAGACACCGTCGTCTTCGCTGCAGCTGCCGGTTTCATGGTCTTGGTAGGACGTGGCTGCTGGGGTGCTGGAGGTTCATAGGGCTTTGATGTTAGAGCCCTATGCAGGAGAGAGTCCTGGTTGGACTTCCTCCACCTCTCAGTGGCCTGCTCCACGTCCTTAGGCTCAAACAAGTTCTTCCCCATAACGGTAGAATGCCTGAGCCTGCTGATCTCGACGATTCAAGATGGTGTTAGTCCACAAGTTCGAGACTTGGTGGGCTAGAAACTCGATCATGTGAGTGCCCGAGAGTAAAATGATCTCCATAGCCTTCCTAGTACTTTCTTTGGATAAATCCTCCGAACGTAACAGGATGCCTAGGGTCCCTAGCCAGATATCCAGCGACGAAGTGGCCTGCATGGCACATTTCGCCACCTTCTCCTGGCTAAGGATCTCCGTAGCAGAGAATGAGACCTGCCAGTTGGAGTCTCTCAAGAGGGACTCCCCTGGTGAGCTCTTCCAACGAATGGTGAAAGGGAAGACCCAAACAAGTCTCCTCAACGATGTCGAAGTACCTCCTCTGTTGGACACGAGGAGGTGGGAGAAGTTTGTTGCCAGTGCTGGATCGGCTGGAGGAGGCAAGCTCGGAGAGCTGGACTTCGACCTTGTCTCTGGCACTCTTGACCCCTTGAGACCAGGGCAAAGCCGCACTGGCCTTCGAGGGTTTTTGAGTCCCAAAGACTCGGTCCAAGATCGTGTCTTTGCCCTCACGAGGAGGAATCTCTGGATCAGCAAACCCATTGAGATTCCTCATAGGGGTCAAAACCTGCCAGAATGCATGTTCTAATTCCTGCAGCTCTCCTCCTGAAGGGCTAGCAGCGAAGTCTCCTGTACCCAAAGGCTCTTCTTGGGGGGACTCATGGACGTTTTCCGAGTGCTTGGCTGGCTCCGGTCTAAGCCTTAATGAAGACTTCGGTACAGTCTTGGAGTCCTTCGATTCCCTCCTGGGAGGGATGCAAGACTCCAACAACGATGGTGGGAGGCTCTTCTCCACCCCTACCCGAGAAGACTTTCCAGCGTGAGGTGGGGTTTCCCTCATTGGTGCGATGGGGTAACGCCTCACCTCACGTGACTCCCCTAAGGACGGGAAGTCTTCGTCCGAAGGGGAGGGAGAGAAAGTCTGGGGGGGGGTGGGAAGTTACCACGTTCGAAAATTCTCTTTTCCTCTTTGGGGGGGGACACGATGACGACCTTGCTGCGCATTGTCCTGCAGCCTCGCGCGTGGGGGGGGGGATTGATGATCACGCTGGGGAGCGTGCTGGCGCTCGCGCGATGGGAAATACCCTGGGTCGTGTGCGGGTGACTGTTGGCAAGCGAGCATGGGCGAATGTTGGCGCGCGAGGGTGCGCGCGAGCAAGCGAGCTGAAGAAAGCAGAGGGTGTGCAGAAGGAAGGTTGCGCGCTCGCGCAGGATCAGGCTGAACAGCCCTTGCGGGCGATGATACCGTTGGGCGCGCACGCAGGAGACACATCTCTTGCGCGCGGGTGCACATGAGTGCGCACATTAGGCTGTGGAGATGGGCGTGGGCGCGAGTGGGAGACTGCACGCGAAGGCGTGCTGGCGAGGGATGGCACACAGGTGGAGAACGACGGCGCGTTGGCGAGCGCTGACGAGCAGGGGAAGAAATTAACTTCACTACTGCGCCCAGATCAGAAGATCGTGGGCGCGCAGGAGATCGTTGGCGCGCAGGAGAATGATGGCGCGAAGCAGGTTAAAGGGGCACAGGTGACCGCTGGCGCACTTTAACAGGAACATCATCTGTAGATGAGCGCTTGCGCGCAGATGAGCGTTGGCGCACAGGTGAGCACTGGCGCGTAAGGGACGTATGTGCCAACTTGCGCATACGCCCTTGTTGCCCCGAAGGGACCGTTGCCCGTTTCACAACAGGATGTGTCGGCGCCCACAGCGCGTCAGCAGCCAGGAACGGTGACGGCAGGTCAGCAGGTCTGACGGGTGGAAGGTCTAAGTGTCCTTTGTAAGGACGACCTTCCACCGAAGGGGATCGCGAACGATCTGCAGAGAGGTACAGGGTTGTAGCTGGGAGAGTCGGAGAACGATGGCAAGGTTCCTCTGCGGCGGACTGCGGAGACGATGAACCGAAGAGGCGCCTCCTCACACCCTCGTGAGGTGAAGGAAGGCCTCTCTAGCGAAGAGGAAGGCGGGCTTTACTCCTTATGCGTCCTCTGGGGGCCGTACGGTCAGCGGGCTGAACATCAGCAGTCCTCCGAAGAGGAGTCTCTGTGTGTGAAATCCCCAGAGGGAGAGAATCACCGGCAGAAGAGACTGTTGGATCTAGTTCCTCCCTCGAAGGATGAGCAGAGGGAGGAACTAAGCCTTCAGCTACAACAGGTTGATCAGGAGCAGAGGTCTGAGATAACGCATCGGAAGCCTCCGCCACCACAACGTCGACGATAGACAGAGGATCAACCTCTGCCAAAGTCGGCGATTGTTTGACAGCGGCCCCCAACCAGATCATGTCAAACAAAGCTTCCTCGGAGGGTGAACCCTCAAGCCCCAAGGAAGACCAAAGCTGAAATAAATCATTATTAGACAGATTAAGATTTAAATCCTCCCCCGGGGGAGGAGGAGGAGCTGCCTCGCTATGGGAAGCAACTCCCTCTCCCGAACCCCGAGATCGGGCAACAGAACTATGGCCTACGCTACCACTCAACAGTTTCTCGGAAGAAACCAATCGAGCGGGAGCTTCGGAGGAGGTTTTGGCAACGGAAGGAGAGCCCTTCGGATTTTCTCCTTTCAAAGAAACCTTCGAAGGAGAAATATCACGTTTGGACTACTTCTTCCGTCGCCGAGAAAACCTCTCCCACTGGGAGGTAGACCACTCCCTACACTCACCACACTTAATATTTCTATCACACCGCTGGCCCCTACAATAAGAACAAAGGGTGTGAGGGTCCATATCGACCGCCGACATAAACGTGCCACAAGGGCAGTCGGGTAATCCAGGACACTTTCACATGATAGCAGAGGCCAACTTCAAACACACCTGTAAAAGGAAAAGCAAAAAGCATTTAATGGCTGTCAGAAAGGCGAGGGTGAAAGCCGACACGTCCGACTCCCACCCGAGCCGAAAGCAAAGTGAGCTCAAGCACAGGTGTGTGTGTGTGTGGGGGGGGGGGGGTAGCAAGCTACCCTCCCTACCCCCCGCTAACTAGCGGTGGGGTAGTAAACCCTCATTAAAATTCTAATGGCTCATCATTTCAGCTACGCCGAAAGTAATAACCCCCTATTAAATAGCGTGGTTTGTATGTCAGTTACGGAACATGCAGTACTTTAATTTCTAGCCAAACTGGAATTCGCTATAAGAAATGGTGATTGCTATTTTTGGTTGGTTTGTTTCTCACTGGGATCCCTAAGATTTCTTTTTGGTAAAATTATAGTTTCAACCAAACTCAGATATCCAATATGAAAATATATTTTTTCTAGGTTAAATGGTGTTTTCAACACATTTGACCTTCATTATTTCTGCAAATAATCAGATTTAGAGATACAGGACCCCCTCTAATAACTACAATAATGGAGTTCCACAGAGGAGAATCAGAGTTTTTGGGTGGGAGAACACAGAAAACAGGTAGAATAACAGAAGTTGTCTAACCTTAACACAACAATCATCGTAATAAAAAAGTACCGTAATCATTAGTAACAATAGCAAGGAAACACAATCAAAACACTAAAGGTTTTGTTAGCCAGACTTCTGGACGCATAGAAAACGTGGTTTTCCATCCCATTTTTTATGGAGTTGAGTCATTCGTAGCACTCTTTATAATATTATTACAAATACCTCGTTACATAACTCAGCCGACTATTTATTGGTTTTTGCTCTGCAGTATGCTCGCAATTAAACATTATCTCATTGCTTTTATGTTCTTAAAAGCAGACTATGTTTCATTACACGCATTAGTCCTGTGGGCTAGTATTTCAATGTTAATTGTCAATTATACAGACTTCATCGGCAAATATTTCCGTGACCCTTAATTTGCAGAAGGTTTGATTACCTTTTTCGTATGAATCGTCTCCAAAATACATAAGTAAAAAATAATAGATATCCAAATTGAGTTACTACTGTAATAATACCTTCTTTTCACGTAAGAAAACTCATTAACGAGTGGATTGGCCTGTATGGATATAAAAAGCAAGATAACTTTGGGGAAAATTATATAATTTAGTTCATATATTTGGCAAGAAATTAAAATATCATAAGAGGCTTTATACTGTAGTTGGTTGGGCGGACAGGTCAGTAATTAAAATGTGGGTATATATTTATTATAGCACAATATTCCGTAAGAAGAATACTTGGTGCATTTACAGGCACTGTACTTTTAACTGTTCTAATCCAAATAATTGGGAGAAAATCCATTTTATCAAATTTTAGAAATTTTAAAATTCCAAAGGATATGACTGAAAAACCTCATTCTATAAGGGAAACAAACACAAGAATACTGACTAACTTAAGGTTCCCCACCTAACCTAACCTAGGAGTTGTATCCTTACATACTTACCTACCTAGCTATACCTCCCATAGACTACCGTTTCCTTAGCTTACCCTAAGTCTCTATCCTGTGTTTGCTTCCCAAATGGCTTCACTACTAGCCAGGTAACACTAAACCATATTTCATAAAACTTAGCCTCAGAATATTGCACTTCAGACAATGATACACAACAATTTCCCCATAAAGCAAATCAATTTTACAATTAATAAGAAAGTTTATGTCTGTCACAACCAACTACATACACCCCATACCATATATTGCTATTTGTTTACAAGACCACGCTCTCCATATACTGCCAAATTATGCAAAGCTATTGTTTTTCTCTATTACATTTTCATTATTTAAAACAATTTGCCGCATAGGAAACAAGTTAAAATTATAAAAAACTATAGAACAAGAAAAAACTATCCTGGTTTCCTCAATAAACAACCTGGAACTCACATCATCAACCAAACAGATTTTCATGATGCCGGAGAACATTTGATATATATTCAAGATATATACTAAATTAATAATTTAATTACTGAAGTGTCACTATTTGTGAACTGTATATTCTATGGACACTTTTGAGTAATTGCTCCATTTTTTATTTAGTATATTTTTTAAAATATATATCAAATGTGCGCTGGCATCTCGAACTGCTGTTTGGTTGACTAGGGGTTGTGACCTGGGAACTAGTAGGTTAGCTTAGGTGGGTTTTTTAGGTTCTGTAGCCTTTAACAAATCTTAAAGTGTTAAATAATCATGTTTTGGCCGGTGTGGTGGTCTGAACGATCCCCCGGTCTCAGAATTCTCCTTGACATTGTATAATGGTTCTTTTCCACCATTAGCTCGCTTCGCTCGCATGAAAATAAAACATCAAGCTCGTATGTACTGGCAAGCGGTAATGTTGAGCTGCGCACGCTAACATTACAGGAAAATAAAACATCAACTTCGTATGCACTGGCAAACAGTAATGTTCGCGCATGCGCAGATTATCAAGGAGAATTCTGAGACCGGGGGATCATTCAGACCGTCACACCAGTTTTCAAACTCTTACATGAACCATATATTTTTCCAACTGGTTATCTTGGGTTTATCTTGTATTTTTGACCCTTATTATTGCTGCAAATCACTAGTAAATGACATTTCCCCTCCCGAAAAAAAACACGGTTTCCCACTGGGGTCCATCATAATTGTCTTTATATAGGAGGGTCCAAAAACTCCTGAACGGGGGGTTTGCCCCAATAATCATGGTCAGAAATGCATAAAACACAAGATAGCGAGTAGGAAAAATATAAGGTTCATGAATTTGGCTAGAAATTAAAGTATCATATATTACTCATCTTTGGGTTGCCTAAGGATAGGCCTACACCTGTACCAATCCTTTAGCCTTCGTCCTCAGATCGATCCAAATGAACGTATTTGACAGCATTTACTGAGGCTAAGCAAATCTACTTGGATTGAAGAAGTTAATATTTACGATAAAACTTACCTAAATTCACACTTTCAATCATAAATATTTAAATTACTGTTCAAAATGACAGACGACACTGAATCTTATAACTTTGCCGCGTCCTATGTTTACATGTGATGAGGGAAGTAGCCAATCAGAATAAAGGGCATGTTGGCCAATCAGAGTTGAGCGTTGACAGATCAGAGACAACGGGAGAAGAGGATATTAGGAAACGTTTTATTTAACCAAGGAGGAATAGAAAAAGAAAATAATATATATATATATATCAAATTTGGAAAAAAGGGAAAGAAATATAATAACGAAAATAATGAAGAAAATTAAAGGGGTGCCCATGAAAAAGCGAAGCACTCCGCCCACTCCCAGCAACTGAACCTGAATATGTGAAGGCTACTAGTCAATGCCACCAATACTAGGTTGGTTTGCCGTGAGCTATAGGACTAGAGACTCCCACCATCACCAATCTGCAGTAGCCAGACATGATTGAGGACATGTCTGAGGCCTTTGTCCTGTAATGGACCGGGTTAATCACGAGGCTGAGGCTCTTGTTTTCAAACTCAAACAGTTGGGAGTTGGTGGGTCGTTTCTTAGTATTATTATTATTTTCTTATGCAATAGATCGCAAAGAGTTGTTGTTGATGTGCACTATAGTGAGTATAGGAATGTGATATCTTGGCCCATTATTTTTCATACTACTGTATATACACATGACGTGGTTTGACCTAGAAACAAGCTTGTTGCATATGCAGATGATGCTACACTCTGCATTAATTCCATCTCCTGAATGTAGATCTGGAGTTGCTGAATCCCTTAATAGAGATCTAGCTAGAATTAGTGCATGGTGCAAATTATGAGGTATGAAGTTGAATCCTAACAAAATTCAAAGTATGATTGTAAGTAGATCAAGGACAGTAGATCCTCAACATCCGGATCTCAGCATTGATATTGTTTCTTTAACTCTGTTTGACTTTTAAAATTTTGGGTGTGATTTTTTACAGCAAATTTACTTTTGAGAAACACATTAGGTCTGTGTCTTCTTCCATTGCACAAAATAAAATGACTTCTTAAGGAAGTCTTTTAAGATTTTCGGTAATCAATTTATTCTGAAGAAGTGTTTTAATTACCGTGTTTCATTCTGTCTTGTTTCAAGTATTGTTCTCCTGTCTGGTCTCCAGCTGATAATTCAAGTCTTAATTTTTTGGACAGAAACTTACGGTCTATTAAATTTCTTATTCCTGATCTACATATTAATCTCTGGCACCGTCGTTCAATTAGTTCATTATGCATGTTGCATAAGATTTTTCATAACTCTGACCATCCTTTACATTCAGATCTCCCTGGACAATTCTATCCTGTTTGTAATACTAGGCATGCAGTTAATTCTAATAGTCAAGCCTTCTCCATCATGAGGCTCAATGCTACACAGTATTCTAGAAGTTTTATTCCAGCTGTGACCAAGTTGTGGAATTATCTTCCTAATCGGGTAGTTGAATCAGTAGAACTTTAAAAGTTCAAACTTGCAGCAAATGTTTTTACGATGAACATGCTGACATAAGTCTTTTTATGGTTTACATATGAAATATCTGTTTTAATGTTACTGTTTTCAAAATATTTTTTATTTTAATTGTCCATTTATTTATTTCCTTATTTCCTTTCCTCACTGGGCTATTTTCCCTGTTGGAGCCTTTGGGCTTATAGCATCTTGCTTTTACAACTAGGGTTGTTGCTTAGCTAATAATAATAATAATAATATTAATAATAATAATAATAATAATAATAATAATAAATAGTAAATAGTAAACTCAGAAATGATGAATACAAATGAAGAAATCAACCACAACGACGTGAATGGAACTCCTAGAAATAGAAGGGCTTCGTCCGGCAGTCAGGTATATAACTCAAGGATAAATGAGGATGGTCAGGTACCTGATTGTCGTCATCAAGAAAACTGACCTAAAATAGAGACCACGAAAATGGAGGCCACGGAGAGGAACCAACCAATCCTGGTGCTATGTCCGATCCTGCTTCCGCTTCCATCCGCTTCCATGCTCCGTGGCCTCCATGTTCCGTGGCCTCCTGGAGAGTGATGGACTCCTAAGGTAACTGGATGTGACCTGGAATCCCACACTATAAAATTACCAGTCAGTGATGACTGTGAACAGAAAAAAAAAAAAAAAAAAAAAAAAAAAAAAAATAAATAAATAAATAAATAATAATAATAAATTTCATGCCTTTTCCAGGTAGGACCCTACAAAGATGAAAATGCCGTGAGACTTGTGTGTAAATGTGGAAATAGTTCAAATAAAAAAAAATTACCACAACAATTAGTGTTAAATTCAAGGAACCATGTTATAATAAGCTCAACCAGTGTGTTTACGTAACAGACAAGGTTTTTTTTTTTCATTTTTTTTGTGAGTACGATTGCCGAGTTTCATTTAGGCCTTTCTTCAAACATGTATTTAGAAAAAATTAAATGTTATTTGCAGAGATCTTCTCATGGTAAAAGAAAAAATTTTTTTTTAGGATTTTGATTGATAAAATATATATCTTAATTCGTTACTCTTCACGGAAGGTGTTTCCATAGTATGTGCCATACGCATTTGTTTTTCCCACTGTTGAAGGTAGTAGGTTGGTCAGGGCACCAGCCACCCGTTGAGATACCACCGCTAGAGTCATTGAGTCCTTTGACTGGCCTGACAGTATTACATTGGCCCCTTCTCTCTGGCTATAGCTCATTTTCCCTTTGCCTACACACAAACCAAATAGTATGGCTTATTCTTTAGATATTGTCCTCTGTCCTCATACACCTGAAAACACTGAGATTACCAAACAGTTCTTTGCTCAAAGGATTAACTACTGCACTGTAATCAGTCAGTAGCCACTTTCCTCTTGGTAAGGGTAGAAGAGACTCTTTAGCTATAACAAGCAACTCTTCTAGGAAAAGGACATTCCAACATCAAACCATTGTGCTCTAGTCTTGGGCAGTGCCATAGCCTCTGTACCACAGTCTTAGGGTAGAGTTCTCTTGTTTGAGGGTACACTCGGGCACACTAATCTGTTATTTCTCGTCCTATTGTTTTTTGAAGTTTTAATAATTTATATATGAAAGATTTGTTTCAATGTTGTTACTGATCTTAAAATATTTTATCTTAATTGTTAATTACTTCTCTTGTAGCCTATTTATTTCCTTATTTAATTTTCTCACTGAGCTACTTTCCCTGCTGGAGCTCTTAGGCTTATAGCATCCTGCTTTTCCAACTAGGGTTGTAGCTTACAAGTAATAATAATATCTCTACATTAATGGATCGGTTGCCTGGTGTACCTTCTGCAATACCAACAATCAAAGGTATCGTTTTCCACCAAACCTCTTCTCTCCATATCATCCTTCACCTTAACGCACCATCTAATTCTTTGCCCCTCACTTGATCTTCTCCCCTCAACAGGTTCCTCCCAAACACTCCTCATTCCCTCCCCACCATTTATTCTTAACACATGCCCCCACCATCTCAGTCATGACAATCTTATCATTTGTGTGATCTTTACTACACCTCACATTCTTATTTCATCGTTTTCCAATCTTTCAAGCTGTACGCATTTATCCTGCAATGGGGCAAAAAATATTCAGGTGTATTCTGACGTAATTTTTCTGCAATTCTGTAGGCCTACTATTTACAGGAATTGAAAATGGTTGTTTTTAAAGGGATACAAGTATAATTTAGACAATCAAATCACACTGAGGTCCAGACAGGTCTGTGCATAAAAATATGAGAAAAAAAGTAGAAAAATCCAAATTGTTAGGACGTGTATAGGCCTAGTTGATTAAAAGAAAAATAGAATTCATCTTCAACTAAGTGTATAAAGAAATATCATGATTGAAATAGACATAATAGTAAGCAAGATAGATATTTTAAGGAAATACGTTGAATGAACATAAAATATTGAGAAAACTATATGACTAAAGCTATTTACAAGAAATTGAGAACAGACTCAGAAAGAGTCTTATTATTATAATTATTATTATCATCACCTAAGGTACAACCCTAGTTAGAAAAGCAAGGGCTCCAACAGAAAAAAATAGCCCAATGAGGAAAAGAACTAAGGAAATGAATACTCTATATATTTGAAGTAATGAATAAGGAACAACATTAAACTAGACATCTTATATATAAACTATGAAGAAAAACTCACATCAGCCTGTTCAATAATAAGAAATTTAAGATTTTAGATCATGTTCTGGTTCAACAATGCTGTTTGTGACAAAATTTTTGTATTGAGTAGACGACCCTTCTTTTCAACCAAAATTCAACTTGGCCTTTGCAATTGTGGTTCACTAAGATATATATTGTAACACAATACACTGCTTAATTTATGTTTTAATCTTCTGTGCAATGTATTTGTTTATAGGACAAGGCCTACCCCTTAATCATTGGTATTAGTTATCCATAAGCAGTGCACCCACAAATTCACACACACACACACAATATATATATATATATATATATATATATATATATATATATATATATATATATATATATATATATATACAAGTATATATATTATCTGACTTAACTTCTTTGTTTAAATTTTTAACCCTTACCCAATTTTGACATCTTTCATAACACAAACGGCTAGGAATATACACAATGGGCCCTCGTTCAGCCCCTAATTATGCTAGAGGCTTGGGGCAAGAATGAGTGTGTCAGGCTTCACGAGATGAAGTGATTGGTACCTATTTTTAAGGTCCTGGCTTAATTGATGACCTCTGAGGTGAGGTAAATTTGAAATTTTATGCTATCTCAAGGTTACGATTTGGCACCTCTGGTGGACACTGTGCAACCATTGGAAACAGATGAACTTCAAGTAGCTTAGGCATTAGCAGAATCCAGTCATACATCATAGCCCCTGACTGCCATATAAGCACATTACTAAAGAAACAGATGGCAAATCAGTTTTGCCCAGAACTCCCAATAACCACTTAAGAAATTACAAGTATTATCAAGCAGCCAGAAACGAGATATAAGCGGTAATCAAGAAATATGTATAGCAAATAAAGAGCCTTGTTTTTTTCCAATGGCATTAAAAAAAAAAGAGGCTCTAAAACAGGCTGTACTGTATTCTATCACAAAACATATGACAGCAGCCAAGCCAAATAGTTGTCAACAACAGCGAGAATGCTTACCTCATATGGGAAACAAATCTGTCTTTCACTCCTTCAGTAAACTGAAAAAGAGCTGCGTATTTCTATATCAATAGTGAGATGTTCCAAACACAATCACTCGACGATATAACCGCATGCAAATGATTCATCCCAGCCACCAAGAACAAGCGATTAACACCAGCCCCTAATACACTCCATGTATCTACCACAAGATTTAATGAGTTGTGCACAATTTTGAAACCAGTGGCTCTTCTCATCTCTTCATTAGGGCTGACAAAAAGTAATCCGTCATGGCACCTTTGGCACGACATAGCTAGTGTGACGTTCCACCAATCAACCCGCTACTGGCCCTATAAGATTTTCTCTGTGCTGGCGTGTCTAATGGTGCCATCCCCGCCATGATTGGCCAAGGGGTTTGGTCTACAGATCTGAAAAGGCTTGAACATACACAAAAACATCTCGGGCTCAACTTTTCTTTTGCCTACCTCTTAATTAGGAACTTCCAGATCTAAAAGCATGCTATCACATACTTTTATTGCCACTAATTTTGGATGACAGATCTATTTCAATGTTGTTGTTATTCTTGTAATATTTTATATTGATTATTCATTACTTTTCATGTACTGCAGTTTATTTGTTCCCTTATTTTCTTTCCTCACTGAGCTATTTTTCCCTGTTGGAGCCCTTGGGGTTATAGTATCCTGCTTTTCCAACCACAGTTGTACCTTCGCTAGTAATAATAATAATAATAATAATAATAGAAAAAGGGTTGCAGCTAAACCAAAGCATGTAAAATACCTCTTTCCAAGGACTGCCTAGAACCACATTGTAATTGTAAGTTTCCAGATGATAAAATAGATATTTGTGAAAAAGAGGAAACAGCAAAAAAATTAAATTTTAACTATTATATAGTAGTTTAAAGTAAATTCATCCTACACTTTCACATAAAGTAAATTCATCCTACACTTTCACATATGGTAATCTTAGCTAGTGGAAAAAGCTTTCTTCAACTTGAATACTTTTTAATTAGTTTCAGTAAGAATGATTATACAGTAAAGTACAATTTATCAAATTGTTTCAATATATACTGATTATATACAATTTTCAGTTGCAAAAAAGTTTTATCTGTATATGCTCTACTTATGTAAGTAGGTAGAGAAATTAACTTCCAATTCAAATAAAACAACTGTCTCTAATATATGTGAGCATGAATACAACCCTATATTTATGGCCATTCTGCTTGAGAAAAAAATTCCTATCCAGGTGCAGAAAAAATATAATGACCGTATCTAAGATCATACTTTTGCCAATCTTATAAATATATATTTACCTTGGATGATTCTCTATAAATTTTTAACTTTATACATAATGAATAAATGTACAGCATAAGAGGCAGAAATGGCAATCGGTGTATATTTTGGAAAGAGACTAGCTCCTCATGATAATTATTTCCAGATTAACCGGTTGTTAATGTCAAGGTTTCAAAAACTTACCATCTACAGAAACTTGCCCAATGAAAAAAAAAAATTCAAGAGTTTCTTCAAATTCTGGTTACCTATCATGTAAACATCATACACACACATTAAGCAGAACTAGACATCAACAAAATTTTAACCTTTAAACTTTGAAGGTCGATATTAAAAACGGCAGCTTCACACGGATACATTAAATAAAAGCCAATGTAAAAGGTGTTTTTATTCAAAATAAACATCTCTTTTCCTATATACATTTATGAAACATTTTCCAGACATTAAAAAAATGCAGACATCATGTCTGATTGTCAGGCAAAATCTTTTACTGACAGACAACAGCTCGAAATTCAAACTTTATTCTTTTTAGATATGTAGTCCATTTATTTTCAGGAAATAAAAAGTTGCACCACATTAGCTGCAATATCCATTTGTGTCCCTGTACCTCTTCATCTTCAGATTCTGCCAGCTCAGGGCAAAGAACACATCACACATGCAATTAAATAATTACCTTGATGAGGTGTAATGCAAATACAATATAAACTCAAGAACAAAACTTCCTTTTCTACCTGGACTATCAAATTGCATCATATGAAGTATTAAATATTGAAAATAACCATTGCTAAAACTTGATAAAGAAAGAAGGTTCCTATTTTATCTGACTTAATACTTAAATTCATCATGAAAAGCCAGCAAATGACTGCTATGCTTTAACATTTAAAAGAAAATAAAGTAAAATTTCACTTAAAGGAAAAAAAAAAATCTCCAATTGTTATCCTTTCAAAACATCACTTACTCTTGATAATCTTACCATTCTCAAAACTCCTCGAGTTGTTGATAATGAACAAAAGCCTTGCAAGTTCCCACTGGGTACAGAAAAAAAAAAAAATGGTGAAAAACTGAATCAAACCCATCATATAAAACCTAGCAACAAAAAAGCATTCTTTCCCAAATCACAATTACATAGAGAAACTTGTGTAAGTACTGTAAACCCTTATAATACTTTTAAGATACAGTTATCAATTATTCGAGAAATACATTGTTACCAGATCTTTTAATAGTCAATGAATTGCTGTTTATGTAATACTTCAGCTTCAATTATATAATCAGTACAGAAATACAGATATCACATTCACAACAATCAGTATTTAATCAAGACAAATATTCACAAACAGTACTTTATCAATACAAAGATCATTCACAATCAGAAAATATTAACTGTCAGGTTTTACCAAGACAGACATCACATCTTCAGGATGAACTGCAAACATAGGTCATATTCTCAAAGGTTTGTTACAAAATATGTGTCAATGGTATCATACTGCTAAGTCATGAAAGGCTGCAATCTGAAGCATTTTCACTTTACACTGTTACCCCACAGAGCTGAACCAATTGTTGCATTTCACTTTTCAAAAATGTCAAATACATTTAGCAACTTCAAGACAATCTTTTTCCGTTCACCATGACAGGGACACTTCATTTCTAGTCTTCACAAGTTCAGTCTTTAACCAACGCTGTACTGCACTCCTTGTTCTCACATTGGACAGCAGCAAATGCGATGCACATTTGCACAGTATAGAAACTGAATACATTAGTTCTTTAAAGGTAAAAGACTCTACTAAAACACTGAAATGAGTCTGTACTTATAAAAATAACTCACTGTGGTTACTTCACCTCAGAAAAGAAATAAAACTTTAATCTAAAACTCTAGACCACGACTTTCGTAATATTCATCGTAGCCGTCACCATCGATAATCAAGTAGTACAGTATATCAACACACATGTTCATCCAAGAAAAGAACAGGAATGAAAAGTTGTGATTCATGCTTGAAACAACGCAATGAATCCCACCCGCACACACATATAAATATACAAACAAGATACTATTACGATACAACGTACGGCACCCGGTACTTTAGTTAAACCTACGCTTCCTTATACAGTACTTTAAAAAAGGATATTATAGAAAACCTCTCTACAGCAGTAAAATGCACAGAATAACCTTCCCACCCATTAGAAATATTAACCGTCATCTTTTTCATGCTTGAGTTCATTTAGGTGGTCTGGACTGAATTTCAATAAATGTATCCTTTAACTTCAAAGGAAAACTAGAGACTAACAAATGACATTCTGATGATTTCTCAGTGAAGTACTGTAGTACCATGATGACATCCAGGTGTCTTTGCTTATGACACCCTATAACTATCCTCTTGGAATATCCAGAGAGAAAAAGTGGATAGATAACAAAAAAAAACATGGATATCGTAAAGAAATAAAAACTGAAAATTTACTGGGTGATTCACTAATATGCAAAGTACAGTACCATTACCCAGTATGACTTGGAAATGCAGATGAGAAAGATCTAAGATTTTACGGCATTGAAGTTCACCCAAGAAAAATTCACTTTCTCAGAAAAACTTATACTGTACTGCACATGCTGCATACCCTTCAAGCGTCCTGTGCAATGTAACTGCTACTGCACTTCATGCGCATATGAAACAAAATTAGTATCCATATGATGATGAGAGATGATGATGTCTATTGCAACAATTTGAACGTGGAAGAACGAACATTATGCTCCTTTGGCTATCATCACAACGTACCGCAACGTCCCAAACTAGACGTAGCGTCACATTTTACATGACCGGAAGCTACAAAGCTACTATAGTATGCACAAAATGTATTGAGAAAAAGAGATCAATAATAACATGTACTTATTAAAAATTGGTGAATAATCTCTTCAATTTAAAGTCTTAGCCTTCTCTCCTCTTACAAGAGGACTGCTCAACACGAAAGAGCAAGGCTTGGGTAAAATGGATGGCACCGTCACTCTTGTCTGCTGGTTACGACACTTATCATACATTGAATTCCTTCACTTAGAAGTCTTTATAACTTTTGGTCTCTAAGAACCAATGAGTGTCTCTTTGCACATTCTAAATTGACAACTGTTAAAACACACCTTAGTGAAGACAATCACAGCTTGAGAGGCTTAACCTTCCTACAGAATTCAGCCATAGTTTTGTCATTTACTTTTCAATGTACTGCCAATCCATTCAAGCCCTTGATACAATCTGAAAAATAAAAATGGTCCATGTTAATAACTACAGAATTTTCTGGACATTATTTTAACTTGAGTAAATTGTGTTGAAAAATATCCATCACACTGAAACCAACGTCTAACAAATTGTAACTGAGTATTATTAAAAAACTATGGTATTGTTTAATGATTTCAATACTGTACAGTATTCCTATTCCCTTCTGGAATTATTATAGGCTATAATACTGTATATACACTGCCAACCTAATAATTTCCAATAGAGACATCAAACAAAATTCAATATCTAATTTCAATCCTCACGTTTCAGTCACCTGAGGTCTCCCAGTCTGGTATCCTGTCACGCTGCTCTCCACTTTGCATTTATATTTTTCATTCTCTCATTTTCATAATACTGCATATGCATTTGAGAAGCCCATTAACCCCTTCGTAAATTTCTGAATCTTTGCAAAATGTCTTTGGGACCCCACAGTACTGCTTATTACCTTTAGATGGGACATTTTCATTGATGCATCCTGTTGTAGAGTCAAACTTTTCTCACCCTATTCCAAGCCCTTATTTCAAGAGAAAAACATCAAACTAGTTCTATGGTAATTTAGAAAGTTTAATCAATGGCCTAGTTCAATTATTAAATGTAACATGAAAACTTGGAGATCAGTATGTCTGTCAATACACTGGGTTTTAACATTGAAGAATAGAAAAAAAGTTATATAGATACAATAAATGAATAAAAACTTTCAATAAAAACCATTGTCCATTTTTTATCACTTCAAAACCATGAAACACTTTAAAATTTCCTGATTACTACACCTAATATGTAAACATGTATAAGATTGACGTTTCTCAAAGTAAACAACTATCAATAATAGCAGACTTACCCTTCTCCTGTTAGAGCGCAACAACCCTGAATTTGCCACTTGTGTTTTTTAATGGACGTCAGGTTGAGAAGACGGGATATCTCCGCAGCCGTCATCGAGCCTTTGATGTCCTGCTTGTTGGCATATATAAGAACGGCAGCACGAGACAACTCTTCGTGCGCCAACATCTTGTACAGCTCTTCTCGGGTGATACTCAACCTCTCGCGGTCTGTCGAGTCTATGACCACGATAACAAACTGGAAATTCAGATAATGGTCATAAGAACTACTTTACAGTATGACTCCATTTTCTTTATTTTCATTATCATTATTTCCTTATTGTATTTACAAATACAACTGTTTGAATGCAGTATTCCCTCAAGCACTTTTCTGTACAGTATTTTCAAGTGCTACGTTACTTACAAAAAAATCTCATTATTAATTTTCTTTATTTTCAAATGCAATTAGGAGTTCAGCAAAACAATCTATGAAAGCATAAAAGAATAATTATTCACAAATCTTAACATTAAAAAAAAGTAATTACAAAAAAGTAGGAGGCTTTTCCTCAGCTGGATAAATCAATTGAATAATTCAGAAAAAAAGGGATCAAGAATGTAAATTCAGTTGGAGTATCCATAAAGAAATTGAGAACAAAAACTGAATATCAGCTGACCAATTCAATTGAGGAAGTTAAATAGAAAACAGAAAAAGTAAAAAAATTCAACAATTTTTTTTTTAAATCTTAAACAAATCATTGGATGCTTAACACAGCTACAATATACAATAAGCTTAAGGTCAGCCGAGGGTACAGACACTTACCTCTGTGTTGGTGTAGTAGGTGTTCCATGCAGAACGCAGGGATTCTTGGCCTCCCAAGTCCCACATGATGAAGTGGAGGTTTTTCCAAACGACCTCCTCCACATTACTGCCGATGGTTGGCGACGTATGCACGACTTCGTTCATCAGCAGCTGGTAGAGTATCGTTGTCTTCCCTGCATTGTCCAAGCCTACCATGACAATCTTGTGCTCTGGAAAATGAAGAAATTTTAGTTTTTTGAATTTACAAAAAAATATACACATACATACACACACATTATATATATATATTCAAATAACGGATTTTGAGCGAAGCGAAAAATCTATTTTTGGGTGAGATAGCCATGGCGTCCTGATGGAAGGTTCCTTTTTGGTAGCTTCCTTGGGTAAATAACTACTAGATATTCCCAGAGAATTTAACCACAGGTTATCACAGAATTCTAACTTCTGGAGCGAGTATCCTAAAGGTTTCCCTTTAAGACATCGTATATCAACAGGGGACGCATGTATTAACGCGCCACATAGCTATCTGCACCCCACATAGAGTTAACACTTCGATGTGGAGGGGCGGAGAATAGCTGGGGAGCCGTTCCACAGCTAATCTTGTCCGTGGCTACTTTTGGTACTCGAAACGTAAGCAAACGGGCGCCATTGCTAAATGACGTCACGTCCGTCCTCATCCTGACGCCAGTTGCTTGCCGATCACCATGATACAGCAGGACAGGGTGGGACCTGAAAGGCTGGACGAAGTAGCAGGGAGGGTCCATCAGGACGCCATGGCTATCTCACCCAAAAATAGATTTTTCGCTTCGCTCAAAATCCGTTTTTTGGGCTCAAGCCATGGCGTCCTGATGGAAGAATACCAGAGAATCAATGTATCGTGGTAGATTTTCCCCTTATAATGTAAGTGCCGAGGGCTTTGAATAGAGTAAGCATGGTAATCTTGATAGAGGTTCCGTGGGGCTGAAACTTCCTGCCCCCCTTGGCAGAGAAGTCCCAACGGACTATGCTGAGGATCAAAGTGGTTCTTGAAGGGCTACCCACCTTGCGGGGAGAACGTGAAGAACTCAGAGACAAGACAGAATGGTTGATATTCATATAGGAACATTCTCAATGACACACAAGTGGTGGTTAGGCACTGTATATTGTAAAAGAGAACAGTCTGGTCTCGAAGGTATAGCGCAAGTAAGTATTCAGTTAGGAATATTACATAGCATAGTTGAGTATATAATATGGATTGAACCAATTATCTTCATCATTTTTATAAAGAAAAAAGGGAGGGGATAATGAAACTATGACAACCATGTATTTCATAGTATAAGTAGGAGCGGATTGAGACGCACAAGTAAATAAAATAGAAATTTTATTTCACAATTGCAGAATATGGTAAATAAATGCAATAAAGGATGTAAAAGTAATTTACAATAAATTATAATGTACATAGTAATGAAAGACTTCGCTCTTGAATCTGAAAGAAAATTTCAAATTATTAGAAGGCACAGGTTCCAGAGGAACATCAGTCTTTAATAAGGAAAACACATCATGCTCTAGGCATGCGGCACTCATGTGACGACTATGACATTTCACCTTGAGAAAGAACAGTCTATGAAAAAACACTAAGTGTCTCTGAATTCACTACGTATCACACGAGGGTCAACATAGGCACCCGAGGAGTTAGAGTCCCAAGTAACTCACTGTTCTATGCAGAGTTAGGTGCAGGTTTCATAACACTACCTGCGGCTACCACAAAATGTTTGACTTCATGCACTTGTTTCGCGTAATGCTTGAAGAAAACACGCGAGGATTTCCAGCCTGTGAAACTCTTGAGGCTTTCGAAATTCATGCTCTGAAAGAAATTCAGAGACGATGCGACTTTTCTAGGATCATGACCTGCGGGTGTACTGTCAGGATCCGCTCTGCGAATGAAGTAGGTGATTTTCGCTCTTAGTTGTTTTAGTGACAGGTCGCTACCCGATGTTTCTCCTTTGAAGAGTTGGCCTCCACCAAAGTCAGAAGTTCTACGAAGATAGACCTTGAGGCTCTCTACTGGACATAGAGAGGCATCTTCTTTCAGGGGGCAGATTCTCCAAGGGCCCCATCTTTTGGTGGGTAGTTCGTTTTTAGCGAGAAACGTCGGATCCGGGAAGAGGGTAAGGTCTCCTGAGTCTGTAAACAGAATGTGACCCTCGTCCCTTGATAATGCCACTATTTCGCTGACTCGGGCTCCTGAGGCAAGAGCAAAAAGAAATATAACCTTTTGAGTCAGATCCTTGAAAGGGCACGAATCGTTGTCCAAATTGGAAGCAAAATGGAGCACCTTGTCCAGGGACCAGGAGATAGGTTTTGGTGGGGGTGCTGGGCGCATGCCTTCGGCAGTTTATTGAAGATGTCGCTGGACAGATCAATCTGGAAGGCGTACAGTAGTGGTCTAGTCAAGGCCGATTTGCAAGTAGAAATCGTGTTGGCTGCTAAGCCCTGTCCATGAAGGTGAATGAAGAAGGACATGCAAAAATCAATGGCGATTTCCGTAGGATTTTTCGCCTTGACGAATGAGACCCATTTTCTCCAGGATGATTCGTATTGCCGTCGTGTGGATTCGGTCTTGTATTCCTCAAGGAAGTCTAGACTTTTCTTCGAGATCCCAAACCTTTTCTTCGCGGCTAGGGAGAGAAAATCATGAGATGAAGGTCCCTGACTTTCGATGATGAAGCGAAGACAGTCGACTTCTGTACTTGCTGGGAGAGAACTGGGCCCGGGAGAGGGATCAGCGTGGGTTGTAGCTCCAGGACTAGGGGGTACCAGTTGCTCCGGGGCCACTTGGGAGCCACTAGGGCCGCTGTTCCTTTGAAGGTTCTCAGTTTGGAGAGGACTTTTAGCAGAAGGTTGGTGGGAGGGAACAGGTAGATCCTGGACCATCTGTTCCAATCCAGTGACATGGCGTCCACTGCTTCTGCCTTGGGGTCCTCGTACGGGGCCACATATCGAGGAAGTTGATTGTTGTCGCTCGTTGCGAAGAGATCGATCTGAAGTTCTGGGACTTGGTGAGAGATGAAGGAGAAGGATCTTGCGTCTAGAGACCATTCCAACTCTATCGGGCTTGTTCGAGATAGAGCGTCCGCCGTCACGTTGCGGAATCCTTGTAGATGAACTGCAGACAGGTGCCATTTCTCTTCTTCTCTGCCAGACGGAAGATTGGGAGAAGCACCTGATTTATCTGGGGCGATCTTGAGCCTTGGCGACTGAGACATCGAACTACCACCGAGTTGTCCAGGGTTAGACGAATATGGATCGAGGGAGGCGGGGAAAGTTTCTTCAGACCAGCCAGTCATCGAGGTAGGCCATCACCTGGACGCCGCGGAGGCGAAGCTGTTGAACGATGGCGTCTGCCAGCTTTGTGAAGATCCGTGGGGCCACATTGAGGCCGAAGGGCATGGCCCTGAAAGCGTAGCTTTTCCTTTGGAGTCGAAATCCTAGGTAGGAGGAAGCGTGGTGGTTCATTGGAACGTGCCAGTAGGCATCCGCCAGGTCTATGGAGACCGTGTAGGAACCTTGAGGCAGAAGGGTCCTTATCTGTTGAAGAGTCAGCATCTTGAACTTGTTGTTCGCTATGAACTTGTTGAGGGGGGGATAAGTCTAGAATGACTCTGAGTTTGTCGGAGTCCTTCTTGGGGACGCAAAACAGTCTCCCTTGGAACCTGGTTGACTTTACCCTCCTTATCACCTTCTTGTTCAAGAGATCTAGGACATATTCTTCCAGAAGGGGGGTTGACTGTTGGAAGAACTGCTGGAAGGTTGGGGGTGGTTGAGTCCAGCTCCAGCCTAGACCCTTCTTGACGATGCTATGTGCCCAGGGATCGAAGGTCCAACGATCCTGGAATTGGCGGAGTCTTCCTCCCAACGGAAGCACTTCATTGCTTCTGGTTTCCCAAGGGTTTACTGCCTCGGCCGCTAGCTCCCTTTCCTCCTCTGCCTCTAAAGGGACGGCGAGATGCGTCTCTGCCTGCACCTCTGTTTGAGCCTCTACCTTTGGGACGAAAGGTAGTTGACTGTTGCTCGAAAGCAGGGGTGAAAACCGGCGACTGTGACAAGACCGGTTGGGTGACCAGCTGAAAGGTCTGCTGTGGCTGAGCTGCCACTTGGGGAGTAGCGGATCCCGGAAACTGCCGTCTCTGTTGACGTTGCTGAGGTTTTGGCTTAGTGGGTTTCCTCTTAGGTTGAGGGCCGTCGTCCTGAGAGGATTTTCTTTTCTTTGACATGCCCCACTTATGGAGAAGGTTCCTGTTCTCCGTGGCGGCCTTGTCGGTGATCTCTTTCACCAGGGAGGAGGGAAAGAGGTGCTTACCCCAGATGTTGGAGGAAATCAGCCTCCGGGGTTCGTGTCTCACTGTGGCACTGGAGAACACGAATTCACGACAGGCTCTACGAGCCTTGGTGAAGCTGTACAGATCTTTTACTAAGGTCGCCAAACGTGTTTTGGCGAGAACCATGTAGTAGTCAGGGACCCTAGTGTCACCGGCCATGACGTCGAGCTGTACCTGGAGGGACATGGATGCGGCAAGCCTTTCCTTCGTGTCATGTTCCCGACGAAGGAGATGGTCATTAAGTTTCGGGAGGTCTTCGTTAAACTGACGGCCAGCGACGTCAGGTTCTAGTTTTCCTACCACGAATGTATGCTGGACATCTTTCCAGTGTCTAACATCGGGGGGAGTAGTCAGGGAGAAGGGTCTGCACTCCTCCAGTGCAGGGCAAGGTTTTCCTTCTTCCACTGCTTTATGTACCGCAGTGAAGGCCTTTTCCAAGAAGGGGAGGGTCGCATCGTTTGGTGCGACGTAGGTAGGGTGCTTCTTGCTAAGTGCCGGAAGTTTCGAGCAGGTAAAGCCCCTACTTTTTAATGTTTGGCCAGCATAGCCTGGGCCTTCGCGAGATCGAACACAATCACCTCCTTTGGTTCGGTCTCTTCTTTAGAGGCAGGTTCAGATCGAAGTCGGACGTAACAGTCCGGATAAGCCTCAAAGTTCGGTAAGAATTCCACTTCTTCCGGTACAATCGAGCCGATCTTCTCGCTGATGAAGATCTTGCCCGTTGTAATTGGCATGTGCTCGGCATACCTCCAGGGGTTGGTATCTGAGCATGCAGGGAGGTCCTTAACCGAAATCCTTTTCGGCTGCTTCGAACTTCCCATGTTGGACCTGAAGAACTCATGTGTCTCACGGAGTTTCTTATCCATGAGAGCCTCGAGCATTCTGAACATCTCCTGGGCGTTGGATGGGGTGGGATCCGGGGTAGCAGATGTAGACGGGAGTGATACGTCCGTCAGTGTAGGACTCGGTGTGGGGGTGGAAGGTGGAGCGACCTCCTGCTCCGACTCAGGGTATTCCACTTGGTCTTCCTCATAGTCCAGTTCGTCGCCCATGAGGTTCCTTTCCGTATTCTCCGACATTTCCGACATACGTTCCGCGTTGTCGGCATCCAAACGTCACTCGTGCATGGACTGAGCCATGACTACGTCCGGTTCCACCATTATCTGGACGGTGGGGATCTGATCCTTGGGGACCACAGAGTCTGGGGATGCCTTCGGGAAAAGCAAGGCCCTCAAGTCTTCGGTGGCAAGGTATGGTCCGGTGGCGTTCTTTTGGGAGCCACGCACCCACTTGCGTAGCTTCTCTCCTGAAGCGTCCCTAACCTCCGCTGAAGGAGGATTGTTGAACGCCTCGACCAGGCGGTCCTTGCAGACTGTACAGTTCTGCGGGTCCCAAAACTTCAAATCGCCTTTCTTGTTGGCGCAAGGGGCGTGGGTCCTACACGCCGTGTGCCCGTAGAAGTGCGGGCGCTTCACTCCACAGAAGCCGTGGTCGCACTTCACGTACTCCTCCTGTACAGTGAACCCTCGCTACTTCGCGGTTCGACCATCGCGGATTCACCACTTCGCGGATTTTTTCCATAACCCATATATATACAGTAACATATATATATACTGTATATATATATATGTATGCATGTATTTATGTATATATGTATGTATGTATATATGTAGGTATGTATATGTGTATATATATATATATATATATATATATATATATATATATATATATATATATTATATATATATACATACATATATATATATATATATATATATATATATATATATATATATATATATATATATATATCTAAAGTAGGAAGATGTGATGTAGTTCTAAGGGAATAGTATGGGAAATATGTCTGGGTAATAAGCAAAGCTCTACCTCCAGTTTGTTTCTTCATTATGATCAGAGATAAATGTAAACAAAACATTGGTTGCCATTTTTTAACGTGCTTTTTAGCGTGTTTAGGAAACGCATGATATAAAATTGCCTTTAATATTTGTGCCTGTTTTAGTTTAGGGTACTGTAGTACATGCATTAAGTGTTCTGTACTTTAAAGGGTAGTTTGTTAACAGTACTACGTACAAGGGAAGGTTTTAAAAGTCTGAATATACATGTTGAATAAATAGGTAAATATGGTGTCACTACTTCGCGGATTTTCACCTATCGCGGCCGCGTCTGGAACCTATCTACCGCGATAAACGAGGGTTCACTGTAAGAGGAAGAGAACATGAGTATGAGGAAGTCATACTAATGACTTATATATTCTAAAGTTAAATATTAAAAGGTTAATTTTTAACTTAATCTTAAGTAATTATTAACATTGTGATGTTAGAGAGTGGAGCGGGAAATGAAGTAGATAGACACATACTCCGTGTAACCCGCCCGGCTGGTTACCGTAACCTTATCCATAGGCAATTTGTTTGTGGCCGAGGACACAAGGCAGAATTCTTCATAGATTGCCAGGAAGGCAAAGGGAATTCTAGTAGGAATTGCCTAAGATATAAATCTGGGACTGAGACCACTCAGGCCATTAAATTGGGGGTGTAGAAGACCCCATAGGGTAACGGTTTCCGGCAACCAGCCGTGCTAAGATACACACAGCATGCTGGAAAATTGTGATATGCAAGAAGACAGCACGGCTACTAATAGAACGGTAAGACAATACCTATCTATTTATGTAGCCAAACCATCTGGTTGCAATGTAGGGCTATCAGCATGGTTTTGATAGCTAGGAGAAGGGGTGCAAGTCTGTTGGCGCCTCCGGAAGGCCCCGGCAAACCGGCGGCACGCCGGAGGCCGCTCCAGCAGAGTTTCTGGCATTAGGGAAGACATATAGAGAAGTGAGGAGTAATGTCAGGATGGCGGCCGCCGGCACAGCGGCGGGAAGCAGCGGCTTCGGCTGCCGGCTTGGTGACAGGGACAAAGGATAAGCTATAGCAAAACCGGGCCGCCAGCAATGGATGCTGGCACGCCGGGGGCCGGCCCGATGGACGGACGACCGAAGCTAGGAGGTATGAGGGTAGGCCATCGGCTGTATACCGACGGGAGGCGGCAGCCCTCCGGCACACGGAGGACTGTCGGCCAGGGGGGGACAAGGAATGTCACCAAGGGGGAGGGCGGTATCGCCGACAGTAGAGGCGGCAAGGGACCAGCACCAGGACAGTTAAAAGAGACAGAAGGAGGGATGTAGGGGTAAGGACACGAACCCCAAAGCATCCCACCTGAATGGGTGTACCCATGATAGGGGCTAGCCCTATCACCCGATGGCAGTGGGCCGCAGGCGGCCGGGAGCCAGAGTAGCCCTAGGGAGGGCTAGGGAACACCCAAGAGGGGGGAGAACCCCTGCGGACAAAACGCATCCAGTGGCTAACCCCATAGGACACTATGAAGGGTATATGTACCAGAGCGGACTGCAAACAGGGACTCAAGATAGCCCTGTCACTCCACCCTAAGGAGGAGTTGTAGGACAGGGGACAGATGGGTATAGGCTAACCTGAGCATAGGCTAGGCCATACAAGGGATAGGTGGGGAGGGGAGAAGAAGCAGGGTCTTCCATAGGGGAGGCTCTGTACCAAAGCGGCCACCGAGGAAGGGAGGACGCTCCCTAGCCTAAGGTAGGCAGCCTGGCTGAAAACGGTGCATGGGTACCGTTTCAAGCAAGGCACAGAACTAGCTCCCCCAAGGCCTAACCTATAGCAGGGATGTTACACCCTAAGCTAGGAAGGTTGGAAGACGTATCGCAATTGCAAGCAAGGTCAGGTAACCTAACCTCAGCAATTGAGGAAGGGCAGGCCGTTCCTCATTCTCGGACGCAACCCTAAGGGGGGATCATTCCCTTAGGGAGGACAGAGAAGCGAAGGTACTCTGGTAGGAGCTTGATCCCCTTACGTGGTAGGGGGAGCAAGGCTACACAGAGGGAATGCCCTAAGGCAGGGGGTGAAGGGAGCATATAGGGGTCCTACATTTAGGTTAGGTTAGAAAGGCACACTATCAAACCTATCCCCTATATCAGTGTTTCCCAACCCTGGGGTAAATTACCCCAGTGGGGTAATGGACCCGTATTTTAGGGGTAATCAAAATGTTCTGAAATTGAGTTATTCACATTGCCATAATTATTGCCATAATTCATACACAAACTCTACAATAATTATTCTAATGGAAAAGTCAATAGAGAAAATTGCACCGGCAAAACAAGCTTAACCCTCACACTGAAAAATCAGAGCAAACACAAAGTGATTACTAAATAATATCTATTAAAATTGTTACATTGAATATTCTGCACTGATGATGGTTCATTTTGATATCCATTAAAATGGAAAAGTTTGCATTTGTTTTGGATCCTTAACTATAAGCAGCCAATAGCGGGCTACATGATCCATACAGTTCATCAGGTGGTTGCAAAAAACATCCGATGTTACCGGGTATATGTTCAATGGGGTAATTGATTAGTTGGAAATAAAATTTTGGGGTAATCATTTAAAAAAACGTTGGGAAACACTGCCCTATATGGTCCCTGAAGGCGAAAACACTTGCATCACAGTAAACAGTATCATAAAATAATGCCACTATCTTCATAACTTAACCTAGGATCACTGTAATATATCATGCATGAACACTGATGATAGGCGCTCTGGCCTAGGGGCTAAGCTAGCGATCTAGTATGGGGTCAGGCGATGACCGATAAAAGAGCGTCAAAACACGATATATGAAGTTCCTAGCTATGAAGACTAAATAACTAATAGTATCAATTAGTTAATAAGGCCGGAATAAGCTGTTCAGGCTAGCTAAATACAGTAATGCATGCAAAGTAACAACGACGCCATAAAATGGCGTGTCCGGTAGCAGCACAGCTCTGCCAAAAAACATAAAATATCTCGAAAAGTAAAAGTTACTTTACGGTCAGAGCTTATTTAAACAATACTGGAACCTGGTACTCAACTTTCCAGAAGAAGGCGAGACCGAGGGTAGAGACATAGCGAAGATGCAAGTCGATGAAATTAGCACAGGGAAAATCCGTCTTAGTAAGGCAAGCTACTAGGAGAAGGATGAGGACGGACGTGACGTCATTTAGCAATGGCGCCCGTTTGTTTACGTTTCGAGTACCAAAAGTAGCCACGGACGAGATTAGCTGTGGAACGGCTCCCCAGCTATTTTCCGCCCCTCCATATCGAAGTGTTAACTCTATGTGGGGTGCAGATAGCTATGTGGCGCGTTAATACATGCGTCCCCTGTTGATATACGATGTCTTAAAGGGAAACCTTTAGGATACTCGCTCCAGAAGTTAGAATTCTGTGATAACCTGTGGTTAAATTCTCTGGGAATATCTAGTAGTTATTTACCCAAGGAAGCTACCAAAAAGGAACCTTCCATCAGGACGCCATGGCTTGAGCCCAAAAAAGTCATACATTTTAATACATTAGTGCCTGGATTCTCTTACCAACCTCGAGATCAGAGCACCAGGCGAAACCACTCAAAGACAATAGCATCTGACCGGCCGGGATTCGAACTCTGGTCCAGGATGTTTGTATGACAGTGACAATATAAGTGGCTAAATAGTACTGTCACTGTCATACAAGCATCCTGGACCAGAGTTCAAATCCCGGCCGATCAAATGTTATTGTCTTTGAGTGGTTTCGCCTGGGGCTCTTATCCTGAGGTCGGTAAGAGAATCCAGACATTAATGTATTAAGATATATGGCTTATTAGAATATGAAAAAAAACACGTCTAAATATGCAAAATTTATCATTATACATATATATATATATATATATATATATATATATATATATATATATAATATATATATATATACAGTATATATATATATATATATATATATATATATATATATATATATATATATATATATATATATATATATATATATATACTGTATATATATATATATATATATATATATATATATATATATACACACACATACTAATGTATGCAACCTTTCAAATATAACGGCTAAATATTTAGATAGATATGCACACAAAGAGTCAACTCTTCCCATCCCCTCCCCCTTGCCTAACCACCACATGGCAGTTTGGGCAATTTGTGGGAGAATATCATTCCCAAGTGATTGCCACTCAGCGTGACAAAAGAAATATATATACAGCATATATATATATATATATATATATATATATATATATATATATATATATATATATATATATACATATATAAAGTTGAAAAAAAAACTGCAATTTCTAAGCATAATTTTTACTCTTTAAGTACTCTGCTATTTCCTCTTCGTTGCACATATTACAATTGTAGTTGTGCAATGCTTAGTTACATCTGTGCATTTCAGAGCTTAACCAAAGCTTTGCATAGTGGTTCCTCTCTCATCTTCCTTCTCAAAATACTGAAGAAATTAAAACGTCTTTTCTGGTCTGGTGACTTCACAGGTGTCGCTGGGAATTTAACCTTCCTATAGTGATTACCTATTTACCTTTCCTGACCTGGTGTGGAGATGTGGCATCGCGCCTGCCCAATCACAAAATACAAAAACTTGGGTCAAGATTTACCTCCGCCAACGAAGTTGGAAGGAGGTTATGTTTTCAACCTCTTTGTGTGTGTGTGTGTGTGTGTGTGTGTGTGTGTGTGTGAACAGCTTCCTGACCACAATTTTAATCGCAGAGTAATGACCAGGCAGTAATTTTAGTCTTCTGGAACTGTTTTAAACGATATAGATGCTGTCTGACCACAGATCAGGCAGTCATTTTAATCTTCTGGAATGGTTTTCTCCAAGGTCAAGGTCGAGGAAAAGACCGAGAAATAAGCTGCCACGGCGGAGGTCTGCGCTCCACTGAGCGTCCCTCTAGTTATGAATGAAACCTGTGAGATGTGGCATCGTCTCAAAGGTGCATGCTGTTACTGAGCATATAATCGCTTATAATGTTCCTTTTTTAGTTCTCTTAACTAATTGAAGACAATCAGTCACCTGACCTTCATCTTAACGTAGAACCTTGAAAACAACAATTGTCTAAATCACAGTTCAACCCTCTGCAAGGAAAACAAACCGAGTCAACAGACTCTTAATACTTGTTTATTTGGATTGTCTTTAGCACAATACCTGGGACTTTCAACTTCAGGTGATATGCTTGATATCATTGCTATCTCTTACATAAGTAAAGAAAAAGATCACCAGTCGTTATAATTACTAAGTAATAAAGAGAGAGAGAGAGAGAGAGAGAGAGAGAGAGAGAGAGAGAGAGAGAGAGAGAGAGAGAGAGAGAGAAATGATGTAGGAATATTTTGAAGAACAAAAATGTTAAGATATAACATTCTCTCTCTCTCTCTCTCTCTCTCTCTCTCTCTCTCTCTCTCTCTCTCTCTATATATATATATATATATATATATATATATATAAACACACACACCACAGAAAAAGGGAGAGAGATAGATATGCTACATGTAAACGTTGTATAAATCCAAGTCTTTTAGATGTTATACAAACAGAAACCAAATTATGACAATTTCAAATGTAGTCCAGACGCTGACTAGTAAAAATAAAAGATCAGATAACAAAGTTATCGATT
>NC_090743.1:109983100-109985600 GCF_036898095.1 Palaemon carinicauda | reverse complement strand
ATTTATATATATTATATATATATATATTTATATATATTATATATTATATATATATATAATATATATATTATATAATATATATATATATATATATATATATATATATATATATAATATATATATATATATTCATTATGACTACCACTACCCCAAAACACTGAGGCCATGTTGAAGTGCCAACCGTCTTCTTTAAGAAAGAGAGTAAACGGGCAAGTGTGTTGTGTGCCACATTAGGAAACGTTCGTTATAGATCAGTAAGGGGTTGAGTATCGCTATATCCCCTCCCGATTGGTTCTTGTGGCCGTAGACTCCTAGAGGAATTGACCAATCACCATCGAGCGTAACGTAGGCCGGTGAGAAGGACCCTAGAGTAGATGACTTAAGGTTACGTGAGGTAGTTGTTTTCTCACACCCATAGAGTGTAGATGAAGGGGCTAAAGAGTGCCAAACCTTCCTAATTAAAGCAATATAGTCGATTATGGGCGTCCTTCGTAACTTTACAAGAATAGATTGAAAATCGATCCCTTCGAATATCATTTGTGCATGCCTTTCACATGGCATATGTAATCTTACTTCTCTTGGGGTTTCCATAGTTAAAAGAACCCCAAAACCACTCAATTCATGTGTGTGTATGTGTGCATATATATACAGTATATATATATATAATATATATATATATATATATATATATATATATATATATATATATATATATATGTATATATATATATATATATATATATATATATATATTATATATATATTATATATACACACGCATACATAACACGTGTATGCTTTCATCGGCAATCTTTAAAAATCTTGACAAAGAGGAAGAGTAAGAGAAGAAGCCATAAAACCATACCGGCAGCAACTGGATTATGTATCTGTTTGGATTCAAGTCACGTCTCACGATGGTTGGCTCACACAAGTGTTCTTGGTATGAAACACGTGTTTCAGTCTCACACAGACAAATGTTCAGGGAGATCAACATCACAAGGAAATTGGAGCGTTGTTCAAGCTCCTTCTTCTTCAAGCCAAATGAAGGACGATGGGAAATGAACGTACTAAACTCAGAGTGCAGACCTCCGCCGCGGCAACTTTTTTCGACCTTTTGCTCGACCTTGACCTTTGACGTGGATTTTCATATACTCAAATATGAACCAAGTTTGAAGCCCAAACTTACGACTAATTAATTGGAGTGGAAATTCTGCTTGATCATGACCTTGACCTTGATCTTCTAAAATTTGATAATTTCCAGCTTTTTACGTAACATTTAATCCGGGGAAGTTCCATTATTCTACGATTAAAATTGTGGCCAGGAAGCTGTTCACACACAAAAATACACAAACAGGGGCGAAAACATAACCTCCTTCAAAGTTCGTTGGAGGGTTAATAAGTTGCTATATAATAGGTTTCAAGGTCCCTTTAATATCGTTTAATTGATAACTTCGAGTCACGTAATTCCAATCTTTACCAGGTATTTATGCCAGTTACTTCCGATTGTGCCATGAGAAAGTACACCACTCATTCCATTTTACTCTACAATCTCGTTGTTTATCCTGTACTTTTTGTAGCGACAAAATACTAGAAACATGCATAAATACGAATGGATTATTCTTGCTTCTGCTGGAAGAAGGAAAAACCTCCTGGAAGGAAGAAAGTAAGCAAAGTATATATATATATATATTTATATATATATAATATATATATATAGTATATATATATATATATGTGTGTGTGTGTGTGTGTGTGTGTGTGTGTGTAATTCATTTGTATTCATGATGATGTCCTGGATGCTTTTGAGATTAGATTTCCCTTTGGTAGGAAATTGAAATCTTGTCCGAATTCCTAGAAATATGACGAAAGAATCTGCCAGTTTCATTTAAGCGGTCCCCATATAAATACGTCCAAGAATAAAGAATATTATCAAGAACATAAAATATCTATTCGGATCCATTTAACACTCGCCAATATTGCGAGGAGAGAGAGAGAGAGAGACGAAGAGAGAGAGATGGAGAGAGAGGAGAGAGAGAGAGAGAGAGAGAGAGAGAGTAGAGAGAGAGAGAGAAATGTTCGACATTAATAGAAGTCTAAACTTTTGAGGTCCGCCTCTTAGTTCACCGAATCTTATATTCAAGTTACCAGGGTTTGACAAGAACTTAATTAATTGGTCAAAGTCTCAACTTGGGCTTCCTGCCTTCACTGTGTGTGTGTGTGTGGGGGGGGGGGGAGCGTAGTGAGACATGGACCAACGCGACGTTTCAACAACTGATTTTTCTTCTTCCAACTGAAAAAGAATTGAGAACGAATATGTCTATCATATACCACAAACAAAAACAAATGCAGTCGTTTTCAGTCCAGTGCATGAAAAAGGCCTTAGACATGTCTTTATTCATGTCAGAGGTTTGGCCAGTTTTCATCATCAAGCTGGCCATTTCGGATTAGTGATGGTAGGAGACTTTTGTCTGATCGCTCACAACAAACCAAACTATAGTCA
>NC_090743.1:109971101-109982600 GCF_036898095.1 Palaemon carinicauda | reverse complement strand
ATTTAAAGCTTATATAATTAACTAATTATTCTGAAAACGTCAATACATAATTCACATCGTTTGATGCTTATCAAATGCCTTCAAATCCAAGGCTAGAAAAATTTACATGGATGATCAATGTAGCACAAATGAAACGAAGTAATATTTATCACTACAACTTTGTAAAATGACTTGGGGAAACCTACTCTAGTCTTTTAAAAGTTAATTAATTAATATATATGCTAAGATGGACGATTAATTTCCTAAGAAATATATTACTGATATATTTGCAGTCTTTTTAAAGGACAGAAAGTTTTTAAAACTTGAATTACATTAAAATAAATGTCTCCTACTGGCCTCTCACTGGATCGATATAAGTACACAAAAAACCAATGAGTCATGGAGAGAGAGAGAGAGAGAGAGAGAGAGAGAGAGAGGAGAGAGGAGAGAGAGAGAGAGAGAGAGAGAGAGAGAAGGAACGTGTCATCGACAAACACAGAATAAGCAAATTGTATATGTATATATATATATATATATATATATATATATATATGTATGTATATGTATATATATATATATACACACACACACACACATTACATAAACGTGTTCTTTGACAACGCTTCTTATTGATATATACAAAGCAGGAGGAAACCCTGCTGTTCTCAAAAACATGGTTAGGAGACGGCTTCTAATTGATCTCTTGCATAAAAAACCACTCAATGCTTATCAACGATTACTTAAACAGGGTCAGCAAGTGGTAGGTTGGACAGGGCACCAGCCACCCGTTGAGATATATACTACCGCTAGAGTTATTGGATCCTTTCCTTGGCCAGACAGTACCACATTTGATCCCTCTCTCTGGCTACGTGTCATTTTTCTTTAGCACATACACATACACCCATTATTCTGGCCTGTTCTTCCCACAATCTCCTTTGCCTTCATACATCTGACAGACAACAATGAAATTACCAAATAATTCTTCGCTCAAGGGGTTAACTAATACACTGTAATTATTCTTAGGCTACTTTCATCTTTGTAAGAGTACAAAAGATTCTTTAGTTATGGTAAGCAGCTCTTCTAGGAGAAGGACACTCCAAAATCAAACCATTGTACTCTAGTCTTGCGTAGTGCCATAGCCTCTGTACCATGGTCTTCCACTGTCTTGGGTTAGAGTTCTCTTGCTTGAGGGTACACTCGGGCACACTATTCTATCTTATTTCTCTTCCTCTTGTTTTTTACTTTATTTTATAGTTTATATAAAGATTTTTAATGCTGCTGCTCTTCTTATAGCGTTTTATTTTAAGTAATCATTACTTCTCGTTGTTTTTTCTTTGTATTTCCTTGTTTCCTTTCCTCACTGGGCTACTTTTCCAGTTGGAGATATTGGACTCATAGCATTCTGCTTTTCCAAATAAGGTTGTAGCTTAGATAGTAGCAATAATAATAATAATAATAATAATAATAATAATAATAAAAAATAACAATAATATAAATAATAATAATGATAATAATAATAATAATAATAATTCGATGCTTATAGGCGAATGAGTGTCCATACTAATAGTAAAAGTTAAATTTTGCTATATAAATTTGTAGATATTATCACTAGCTAAGCTACAACCCCAGCTGGAAAAGCAGGATGCTATTAGCCCATGGGCTCTAACATGGAAAATAGCCCAGGTGTGGGAGAGAAAACAAGGAAAAAAATAAAAGTGTACACGAGTGTACCCTCAAACAAGAGAACTCCTATCCAAGAGAGTGGAAGACCAAAGTACAGAGGTTATGGCACTACTCAGGACTAGAGAACAATGGTTTGATTTTGGAGTGTCCTCCTAGAAGAGCTGTTTACCATAACTAAAGAGTCTCTTCTACCCTTGCCAAGTAGAAAGTAGCCACTGAATAATTACAGTGCAGTAGTTAAATTCTTGAGTGAAGAATAATTTTTCGGTTATCTTAAACGTTATCAGGTGTATGAGGAAAGCCAAGACTGTGGAAAGAATAGGCCAAATTCAGTGTATGTGTAAACAAAAGGAAAATAAGAGCCGTAACCACAGTGGGATCCAATGTAGTACTATCTGGTCCGTCAACAGGACCTTATAACTCTTAATGGGTTACATTTACTAATATCAATGACGGTAATTCTTGCATGAGTCTGATGGCTGCTTTTACCAGAAGCCAAGTCTAAACCTGATAGTCATTTTGTTAATAAAAGGATATCTTTGCTTAATAAAAAAAAAAATTATAATTCTGGTTTAAAGTGAAATAGCACGAAATAAATCAACATAATACTACATAGGCCTACCGTTGCTGCTCATATAAGTAGGTCTACACTATTATTATTATTACTTGCTAAGCTGCAACCCAAGATGGAAAAGCAGAATGCTATAAGCCCAGGGGCTCCAACAGGGAAAATAACCTTGTGAGGAAAGGAAATCAGGAAATTACAAGAGAAGTAACTAACAATTAAAATAGAATATTTTAAAAAACAATAACATTAAAATAAATATTTCATATACAAACTATAAAAACTAAAAAACAAGAGGAAGAGAAATAAGATAGAATAGTGTGCCCAAGTGTATCCTCAAGCATGAGAACTCTGCCCCAACACAGTGAAAGATGACTTGCTTATTATTGTTTAGGTCAAGCAATAAAAAATTTAAATAAATAAATTATTTTTGAAACAAACCCAACGCGCTGATAAAAACACTTGATTTTGGTCTATAGCTATTTTTCTAAAATGTTCAAACTGAATTGCTTATAAATAATGACATCTTTTCAATAAATAATTAAATATAACTACTATATATCACTAATTTGGATTGTCTATGAATAATTATTCTATATATATTATATATATATAATTACATTATATAATTATATGTATATATATATAAATTTATATATATATATATATATATATATATATATATATATATATATAAGAGTAAGAGATCTCTTGCTTGAGGGTACACTCGAGCACACAATTCTATATTGTTTCTCTTCTCCTCTCGTTATTTTCAAGTTTTTATAGTTTATATATGAAAGATTTATTTTAATGTTATTAGCCTATTCTTAAAGTTCTCTTGTAGTTTTTTCCTTATTTCCTTTCCTCACTGGGCTACTTTCTCTGTTGGAGCCCTAGGGCTTGTAGCATCACGCTCTTCCAATTAGAGTTGTAGCTTAGCAGGTAATATATATATATAATATATATATATATATATATATATATATATATATATATATATATATATATACACACACAGGACGTTTGGTTATATTATAGTAAACTTAGTTATTTGATATATGAAACATTTTTGCAAAACTTCGTTTAAAAAAAATTCGGCAAGTTTTTATGCATATATATATGTGTATGTATGTAAGTATATATATATATATATATATATATATATATATATATATATATATATATATATATATATATATATATATATATATATATATATATATATATATATATATATATATAATTGCCGAACTATGATATAAGTAAACCTAAATTATTTCAAAACAAAGTTTGGCAAAAATGTTTCATATATCATATACCTAAATTTACTTTAAAACAACCAAACGTTGTGAACCATTACACTAAATTGTATATAAATCACAAAATACAATATATACATTTTCCCAAAAATCGTTTGGAAACACGTACTAATATACCGTACGTCAATCAAAAGAAAAAACATATGCACACACAGCATATGCCTAATTACCAATCACTTACCCTTGCACCCACACGAACCGCTATCTACACAGTATGGCACACCTGTGCACGTACGTAGGTGTGAGTGGGACGTCAGAGGTGTGAAATACAGTATTTCAGTGAGGTATTAGTATTACATTAAATTTCTCCTTTCGGCTATTCGCTTTTCAATATAATCTACTATTTCAAAGTTGTAAAGTGAATCAATATATTTACTACTAAAATGAGAGAGAGAGAGAGAGAGAGAGAGAGAGAGAGAGAGAGAGAGAGAGAGAGAGAGAGAGAGAGGAGAGAGAGAGAGAGAGAGAGAGAGAGAGAGAGAGAAAACCAATCTAGGAGACTTATGATAGACCCGTGAACAAAAACAAAACAGATTCTGTCATTCCAGTAAAAAAAAAAACAACAGATTCTTTCAAACCAGAAAAAACAATAAAAGACATTAAAACAACAGGAAACCTAATCAAGGTCAGAAAAGTGGGACTGTAATCTAGAGATAATACCAAGGTCATCTGTACAAAACTTGGCAAACACCTTAGAAGGGGTGTAGGGGTTGGGGGTACTTGACATGTGTTTGTTGTAAAACAAATTATCCCTGACCTAAATGACTTTCATGTCCTGCCCGAATAAGTGACATTCCTGACATCCTGTAGAATACCGGATATATATATATATATATATATATATATATATATATATATATATATATATATATATATATATATATATACACGGCACAGTATATATAGGCTAATATATTTTAACAACATGCAAGAAAAAGAAATGGACAGGACATAATTAGAATGACAGGGACTAAAGAATAACGGAATGAATCCTTAGAGATTGCAAACGTAGCAGGGGAAGGAATAGAAGACGATGGATTGACGAACTAAGAAAACTTGCGGATATAAACTCGCATAGAAAGACCATAAACATAAGGGAAGTGGAAGAACATGACTTAGGCCTTATTCCTGTAGTGGGGTAAATGGATGACCATGATAATGAGACATAGTATATTATATATAAGTGAGTTTGTTAACAAGATTATATATTTTACTGATGGTGTTACGGGTCAAGCCTTATCGAAGAGAGAGAGAGAGAGAGAGAGAGAGAGAGAGAGAGAGAGAGAGAGAGAGACGCGAGCAATTACGACGAAAGACATGCTTTGAAAAAAATTAATTACCTACATTAAGTCCATGTCATGCAATGGGTTCATTACAGAGAAATTATGAAAGCTTTCATAATTTTGCCCCCTAGTGCGGGGTCTTTGTACGATTAATTACAGAGCAATAGCTCTGAGGCAACTTGGGAGCTGTCAAGCTCCAGATAAGCAAAAACAAGGACACACAACAAGCAACCTGATATTTTGCGACACTTACTATTATTATTACAAGCTAAGCTACAAACCTATTTGGAAAAGCTGGATGCTATAAACACAGGGGCTCCTACAAGGATAATAGCCTAGTGAAGAAAGTACACAAGGAAAAATGAAATGTTTTTAAGAACAGTAACAACATTAAAATAAATATTTCCCTACATAAACTATAAAAAACTTTAACAAAATATGAAGAGAAATAAACAGAATAGTGCGGCCGAGTGTACAATCAAGCAAGATAACTCTACCCCAAGACAGTGGAAGACCATGGTACAGAGGCTATGACACTACCCAAGACTAGAGAACAATGGTTTGATTTTGGAGTATCCTTCTCCTAGAAGAGCTGCTTACTATAGCTAGAGAGCTCCCCGTCCCCTACCAAGAGGAAAGCAAGCCCGTTCTTGCTACTAATCAGCTTTACAAATAAATTACTTTTACTTTAAGATATTTATGGTCTGAATCGACACAGGCTGAATGGAGGTCTGTTCCAAATGACAAGATGGACTAATAGCCAGCATCAAGTCTATAACTTAAATTGTGAAGTAAACTTATCTTAAATGAGAGAGAGAGAGAGAGAGAGAGAGAGAGAGAGAGAGAGAGGAGAGAGAGAGAGAGAGAGAGAGAGAGAGAGAGAGAGAGAGAGAGAGAGAGAGAGAGAGAGAGAAAATCACCTGTTGATCATTGTTCCAACCCGCCGGGATTGGCGGATTTCCTTGTTGCTGCCCTTTCTCGTGTACCAAATCTACTCCTCATTACAGGCATTGGAATCATCTATATTAGATCACACTTCAGAATTGAATATAGGATGACGGATCGAGTTAAAATTTCGCCCTGTATTAGGGTCTTAGAAACAGACAGTGGCATTATACACATCTTGGTTCATCAGGTAAAATATCCAGGTAATTGTCAAGAAAGCGTTTGAATGCTGGTTGGTGATGGGAGATACATTTAGAGGCCGTAAGAGTAAATAATGAGACACGTGCAATTTAAGCTATGAAAGAAACCCTATTGGTAACACCCTTTTCTGGCTATCTGTTGGACGGTGGTTTGTAACCCAATCAATCTTGATAAGTTTCTAGTATGGTCAGCAACCCTACCATCTTTGAGAGCTAGTAATATCTGGTTTTGAAATGTTCTCAGTATCCATGGGGACTTTTTCAATTATTAACATTGTCAAGCCAGTCACGTTACGGTCATTTTACATCATTATTATGAAGAGAACAGGGTCGAGGATTGTTCCTTGTGGGAGACCCATGCTATGACACGTTTTTCATTGGTTTATTGATGCATTAGCTGATACTTGGAGAGTTCCAATCTTCCCTTTAGACTTTGATGTAGACATGTCCTTACTGGTCAGCCAATAGGTTTTTTCTTTGAGCTTATTACGTATGAAATGATCTACTTGTCAAAAATCTACTGCAGGTGAAATCCAGATAAATTGTCTAATTCACTAGTTGACTCATTCTAATAACTAAATCTGTTTCGTTGATAAGCTGCGAGAGACCATAGATTTCCTTGTAGAAATCCATGCCGACATGTAAGTATAAGGTCGTTATCAGTAAGGTGTCTTGACTAGTTCATTCCTTATGATTTTCCCAAATCTTTATGTTGGAATGTTAGTGATATATGGCGGCATGAATATGAGAAATAGCATTCGCTGTTTGGCTTTGGAAATGGGCAAGTGATTGTTTTGAATGTTTAAAGATATCTGCAATACCAATATTTGCAAGTGATTTACTGCGCAGGAATTAGATGTGCTCTCAATTACCTTTGGCATGAATTTAATGGCATTGCAGGAAAGTGGACTGGCCCAGCTGAAGAGTCAATTCCAAGAGGACATTTATTTCGATGTCTCTGCTGTACAGTGGTAACGTGTTCGCCTAGCATTCGTAAGACAGCAGATCGATCTGTGAGTTTAAGACGTTTACTGGGGACACCACTGACGGCTGACGTTCTGGTGAGTACCTATTCTTGTGAAACTGGAACTGAAACCCGACAACCTTTACCTTTTACCTTTAAGCTCAATGTTTTGAAACGTCGGAAGTTCGTTGCCACTTCGAAAGAATGAGTTGGGTCGTCTGTCTTGTGATTTGGGTTCCGAGCCGAATACGCACAGAGGACTATTGATCTGGTGCTTTGATTAAGGATCCATTTACTTCAAGCGATCCAATACCATTCTTCCCTTTGTTGTCCCATTCCATTACACTGGAAGAAACATTCTTGGGAACCTCTTGGAAACATCTATTTTCACTTTAGACGATAATCAAAGCAACGTTTTATGTAACTTCGCATTAATAACTAGAACGGGCACTTGGTAGAGTGCATACCTTCGCCAGCGCCACTTTTGTTACCGTGGAAATAAATTACTATGAAGATATTGATTAATCACATCACATCTGCTTTCTATTCTACGATTACATGAAACCATTAATTTTCATGCTATTTGATATTCAGGGATTTTACAATTGCTAAATGAATTCCATAACCTTGGACCCCAACCGCTAACAAGGTTAATGACAACTACACCATGTATATAACAAGATAGGCAATTGAATTATGCACATTTGGGCACTTTTTTCATTCAAATCGGATAAAAATAAACCACGAAATAAAAACATTTATTTTTTCTTTTCCGTGATCTTTACATTAACCTCTCATCCAATCCGTCCCCAAAATCTAATCAAATTGTCCTTGGATCATGGCCAATCGTCTCACCAAATTTCATGAGATTCGTTCAAATAGATTCTGAGTTATGTGAATCATATTCATACAAACATATATAAACAGAGACACGCCTATCAAAACAACCTTCGCGGTAACTAAAATCATCGTAAATATCATAATTCTAGAAATTCATAGGCTAAGTCGACCACAAAATCATTCCCGCAATAACACTTGACCAAAATACAGACAAATACAATTAAGGTCAAATAATATCAAAATGGTCAACGATGTTTAAACTAAAAAAAAAAAAAAAAAAAAAAAAAAAAACAACAAGCAAAGGTATTCATCCCGAGAGCAAAGTCAGCACTGTGGAGAGGCATGAACTAAATAATGAAGGAGAATCCCTACCCCCATTCACGTGATCAGAAAGCTTTTGTTGACTCCTAAGGAAAAAAAAAAAATTGAAGAAAACGTTTTTACGTCAAAACAGCTTAACCTTTAAACTTGAGCAAAAAGGAAAAAAAAAATAATTATATAATAAAAAAGTTCGCTGAATTGCAATGTTTATATATATATATATATATATATATAATATATATATATATATATATATATATATATATATATATATATATATATATGGCCTCTCGTGGCATGGTTGGAAGCGACTTGGCCTTTCATCATAAGGGGCTAGCGTTCGATCCCAAGTATGAGGCAGAAATTTATATAGATATATATATATATATATATATATATATATATAGATATATATATATATATATATATATATATATATATATATATATATATATCGATCAAAAACAATCAAATCACCTTTCACATCATCATAATAATATTAAAATAAAAACTCAATTTAATTGTTATTGACATCCAAGTTCTTTTTCAATTAGGGCAAATCAAATAGGCATGTGCTACTCAAATAATAATCCTACACTTTATTCATTCTATACAAAATACACATTTAAAATCATCATCATCAGCCGTTACTAGTCCCCTGCAGTACAAAGCCCTCAGACATATCCTTCCACTTCTGGTTATCTATGGGAGTTTTTTATGACATACACACCGCCAAATTTTCTTAGTTCGTCATTCTATCTTCTTCTCTTCCTTACCCTACTTTTGCAATCTCTAGGGACCCATTCAGTTATTCTTAATGTCCATCTATTATCTGTCATTCCATTTATATGTCCTGCCATGTCCATTTTATTTTCTTACATGTCAGAATATCCTCTACTTTAGTTTTCTCTCGCAGCCATGTTGCTCCTTTTCAGTCTCACAGTAGTAAAAAAAAAAACATTTAAATAAAGTATGAATTCATCATAGCCACCCGCCATATCAAATTAAATATAAAGTATCACTAATAAACCAAACACAGGCGCACACATTGACATTTTAATTCCCCACGAAGTGATACAAGTGCATCCATATTATAGTATAAAAAAAGTTCGCAGTTATCGAGAGAGAGAGAGAGAGGAGAGAGAGAGAGAGAGGAGAGAGAGAGAGAGAGAGAGAGAGAGAGAGAGGAGAGAGAGGAGAGAGAGAGAGAGAGAGAATATTTTCAAGGTCGTCCACGAGAATACAGGAAGTTCAAATATCTCTGAGTACGATGCATGATTTAAATTCAATTACAACTTATAAATAGAAAAGGCACTTATTATGTATAGGAAAACTCTTTTACTATACATACAGACAAACACACACATACTTGCTGTATATGTCTTCCTTAATAGTTTATATTTGACAGATCTATTTCAACGTTGTTACTGATATAAAAAATATTTAATATATTTTATTCATCACCTCTCACATGGTTTATATTTTTTTCCTTATTCCTTTTTTTTTACTGGGCTATTTTTCATTTGAGCCCTTAGGCTTATAGCAACCTGCTTTGCCAACTAGGGTTGTAGCTTAGCTAGCAGTAGCGGTACTTGTAGTTATATATATATATATATATATTATATATATATATATATATATATATATATATATATATATATATATATATATATATAAATAATGAACACATGGGGATGAGACAGTTGCACTAAGATTTGATAATTACAAAAGGTCGGAAAACAAATGGGAAAACGTGTGAACATAGCAGAGATGAAACATAGGAATAAAACTGGAAGAGCTTATAGAGGCCAATTATTATCATTATTATTATTATCGTCATTATTATAAGGAAGAATATAAACAGCTCAATGAGTCGAAACTCCACACTCTCAACGCTGGTGCGACAGAAAAATGACGAAGGAATAAATTAATATCAAAATGAAGTGAAAAAAATAAAATAGATACAAACATTAAGTAGAAATTTATAATTCATTTATTAAATTTGAGCTACAAAACGCCAAAATCTTAAAAAACAGAATAACCCTTAGAATCCAATAAAATAACAGTTTTCTGTACAAAATATAAATTTGCCTAGTAAAGACACCGCACTTTCATATGCTTTACTGTTCAAATAGTTCTGTTCAAATACTGTTCAATCTAATTCCATTGGGGACGTGCCTCAGGTCAACTTCCTATGACCAATACGCAATCTTCTACTCTGATGACGTCCGTGGAGAAATAATTTGTTTGATTTCTTTCAATGAATCATCGCTCGATTCAATGTTCCACATAATCCGCCATTGAGTAGAAGTATCCTTAGCGGGGAGTCTACTCAACGTGTGGTACATTTATTGCTAATTTAACAGCTGTCTCTGTTTTCTTCTATTACCAACAACTTCAACATTTCAATGTTTACCATGTGGTGGCCTATTGGAAACATCCCTGCCTGGCGTTCCGCTGGAAGGGAGATAGAGTCCCGATCAAACTTGATAGTTTCTTGTAGTGTCTGACTGGCTATTCTGTTCAAGGTTTCTGACTGGCTATCTTGTCAAAGGTTTTTGACTGGCTATTCTGTTCAAGGTTTCTGACTGGCTATCTTGTCAAAGGTTTTTGACTGGCTATTCTGTTCAAGGTTTCTGACTGGCTATCTTGTTCGAGGTTTCTAACGGGCTATCTTGTTCAAGGTTTCTGATTGTCTATCCTCTTCAAGGTTTCTGACTGGCTATCCTATTCAAGGTTTCTGAATGGCTATTCTGTTCAAGGTTTTCGACTGGCTATTCTGGTCAAGGTTTTCGAATGGTTATTCTGCTCAAGGTTTCTGACAGGCTATCTTATTCAAGGTTTCTGACTGGTTATTCTGTTCAAGGATTCTGGTCCTAGCTTCGGTGGAGAAGGGGATTGGGCGCTGATCGTATGGTTATAAGGTCAGTCTCTAGGGTATTGTCACTGTCCCTTGTCTCTGCCAATCATGAGCGACATTTAAACCTTTAAAGGGTTAACTGGATGATGCGAATATTCCATTAGAATACCTACAGTGCTCCTCGTATAGTACACTAAAGGCAGAAACCCTTCCTGAATTTTGCGTATATAAGGTTTCGCTTAATATAGTTTTCTAATTCCCATCTAAGGTCAAAGGAGCAATCGATATTCTTAAGCCCTTACTGTGTGTGTGTTAGAGAGAGAGAGAGAGAGAGAGAGAGAGAGAGAGAGAGAGAGAGAGAGAGAGTGAGAGAGAGAGAGAGAGAGAGAGAGAGAGAGAGGAAGTGCCTTGTTATTAATTCACTTATCACATTAAATATTTCGTGTGATAATCAAATTATGAATCGCTAAATGCCTCCCCCCCCCCACCGGTAACTAATTGAAGCTAATTGCGACTATGTCCATACGGTATTTTTAATGA
>NC_090743.1:109953601-109966101 GCF_036898095.1 Palaemon carinicauda | reverse complement strand
CATGGTATACTGTTTTGTATAAGATAATAATTTATTATATCAGGTGCCCTAAGTTTGTGATGTAAATCTTTAATAATAGACTACCAGCTCAGGCAAACACATTTATACTGTACAAATAAACTTCAAATGCTGACAAATACATTATAAATGTCATTCATCACAGAGTGTCAGCTAAACAGAATACCTTTGATTCACTGCTAAATACAGCAAATTCCATTCACGACTCTGTGCAACATGCCCCCATAAGCAGTGCACAGGACATCAAATTATACGTAAGACCATGATTGTACTTCCACTTGGCTATATACAGAATGTGCACGTCATGCATTTCTAACCAGAAATTGCTCTCTCTCTCTCTCTCTCTCTCTCTCTCTCTCTCTCTCTCTATTATATATATCTACCTGTATATATAAAAGTGATTAAGGAAACATGCGTAGAACACACAACGTGGTTATGCTTGCAGCCAACGTACATAGCCTAACTTGATTCAGGAATAAGCTAACTATGAGCATTTTGCAAGCAACGGATACAATGAGAATACTAATTCACTCTAAAGAAATCAAACACAACTAGAAAAGAACCCCGGGTGCAGACCTCCACCACGGCAGCTTATTCGAAACCAACTTGCCTTTCCTATAATCTATTTAAACCGTAGGCATATTTGAAGTCTGGTCGACCATTTGCTTGATCTTGACCTAGGACTTTCAAAATTGAATCAATCCCACATACCAACATAACAATTAATCCCTGAAAGTTTCACTACACAGTAAAATTGTGCCCAGAAAGTTGTTCACAAACAATCAAAAAGACAAACAGGGGTGAAAACAAAACCTCCTCCCAGCTTCGTTGGCAGATGTAACTATAGGGACAATGTAGTTAGTATACCTTCACTACACCAAGCTGTCTTATTTTGCTCTTCACAATGGATCACTATTATTATTATTACTTTCTAAGCTACAAAATCAGTTGGAAAAGCAGGATGCTATATGCCCAAGGGCTCCAACAGGGAAAACGGCCCAGTGAGAAGATATTTTATGAACAGTGACATTAAATATACTTTTTTCATAGCCTATATAAACTCTCAAGCAAGAAATTGACCGAAGACAGTGGAAGACCATGGTACAGAGGCTATGGCACTAAACAAGAATAAAGAACAATGGTTTAATTTCAGTGTCCTTTTCCTAGATGAGCTGCTTACCATAGCTAAAATCTCTTCCACCCTTACTAAGAGGAAAGTAGCCAATGAACAATTACAGTGCAGTAGTTAACCCCTATAGTGAAGGCAAATTGTTTGGTAATCTCAGTGTATGAGGACAGAGGAGAATGTGGAAACAATATGCCAGACCATTCGGTGCATGTGTGGGTAAAGAATAAATGAGCCGTAACTAGAGAGAAGGATCCAATGTAGTACTATCTTGCAGTTCTATATATATATATATATATATATATATATATATATATATATATATATATATATATATATATATATATATATATATATATATAACTGCAAGGAAGCTTAAATTAAGATACATATAAGAGAATATCAGGCTAAAGTACAGTACTGTAGGGCAATAGTTATTTTTTGATAGGCCTAATAAGATTAAACATAACTCAAGCAAAGTCTAAGCAGGAACGTTACCTATAAGGACAATAAAATTAACAATTCTATGACCATTAACTCCCATAACTAGTTGAAGCTTACTAATTTAACTGGCACACTTCCAAAAGAAAAAAGGCTAATTGCTCATGCAAAAACGAATGAAATATGGGAAAACACGACAGAATTTTAATACAATTTTAGTATTAGTATTATTTGCTAAGCTACAGCCCTAATTGGAAAAGCAGGATGCTATAAGCTCAAGGGCTCCAATAGGGAAAATAGCCCAGTGAGGAAAGGAAACAAGAAAAAATAAATCATTTTAAGAACAGCAACATCAAAATAAATATTTCCTATAAAAACGATAAAACTTAACAAAACAAGAGGAAGAGAAATAAAATAGAATAGTGTGCCCGAGTGTACCCTCAAGCTAGAGAACTCAACTCAAGACAGTGGAGGGCCATGGTACAGAAGCTATGGCACTACCCAAGATTAGAGAACAATGGTTTGATTTTGGAGAGTCATCCTCCTAGAAGAGCTGCTTATCATAACTAAAGAGTTTCTTCTACCCTTACAAAGAGGAAAGTGGCAACTGAACAATTACAGCGCAGTAACCCCTTGAGTGAAGAAGAATTGTTTGGTAATCTAAGTGTTGTCAGGCATATGCAGACAGAGCAGAATATGTAATGAATAGACCAGACTACTAAGGTGTATGCGTAGGCAAGGGGAAAGTGAACCGTAACCAGAGAGAAGGATCCAATGTAGTACTGTCTGGCCAGGCAAAGGACCCCACACCTCTCTAGTGGTAGTATCTTTCCTAAATTCCTAGCTATGCAAACCCGAGTCATTTAAATAGGTTGCTCCTAATCTCACTTTCTACGACCAGACAATGAAAAAGAAAAAGGGTTCAATTCTATCATTTTAGGTTGCAAGGCAACCTCAGTGCATGGCGGCACCATGCTCCACTGCATGGCTCATTTCACTCTCTCCTGGTCAAAGACTTGCTAGCTTAAATGACTCAGGTTGGCATAGGTAGGAAAAACATCAGCTGACCTGATGCCAGTGAGTGTAACGAGGTTCTACGGCGAGTTATTAATAGTGACAGTATTACATCATGGTCAAGTGGTGGTTCCGCTTATGGGATAATTGGTTGTTGTACCTTATTAGCTATGTAAAGATTTTTAACTTTTCCTTGGACGACTTTTCTTTCCCTTCAAGGTTTAAAGGTCGCACATGAATGTCAGAGACAAGAGACAGTGACACTGCCCTATCAAGCAGGACAATGCCCTAGATACTGACCATATCAAATATGATCAGTGCCCAAGCCCCTCTCCACCCTAGCTAGGACCTGGAAGGGCCAGGTAATGGCTGCTGATGACTCAGCAGATAGACCTAAATGCTCCCCCAAAACCACCATCATTAGTTCACAAGGATTGTGAGGTTGCAGCGAACAAAGAAATTAACAAGTTTGAGAGGGGCTCAAACCCCAGTCTGGCAATCACCAGGCCACCACATTCAGTGTGTGGAGAGAAGAGGAAACGGAGAAAGGAAGGGAAGAGTCCAGCTCACCCGTCATAAAGGTGTCTACCTCTAGCAGAATGCAAGGGAGAAGCAGAGAGCTCCTTTTCTGAGCTTGACCTAGGAGAGAGGAAGGATTTCTACATAGCTTTTCATTTCGTGCATCTACGATGCTTAACGAAAGCGACGTCATCTGCTTCAGATGGAGTGCTAAACTTGGGAAAGGAGGGAAAAGATTCTGGCACCCTTTTCACTCCTTGAAACTGAAAAGAAGGTTCATCAGAAAAGTAACTTTCTTGCCGTTCCAGAGAACGCGTAACTTGTGAAGCATTACGAACATTAGTCAGAGCTAGGGGGAGGTTGGCTAGGTAAAGCAATGGATGTTACTAGAATAGCTTACGGCGTTAGGGTTATGAAAACAAGCCTGGGTGGCTATAAGCTTAGGGTCTGTTATAATGACCCAAAGATGACGATGAAACACGGCCATTAGACGGTTCCGTTCGTAAATGAGCCTGAGAAGTGGTAGCAGTCATAATGTGAGTAATCAAGTAACAAAGCAACATGGCTACCACAAAGAGGAGTATCCTCACAAGTTAAAACACTGTAGCAGAGAGTGTAGTTATGTCATCATGGGAGGGAATAACAGTTCATGCAGACTTGCAGGCCTGACCAGCCCGCGGAGGAATATCACCGCGTGAAATGACGTCATCATGCATAAGGATGGCAGTATGTACAGACTTGATAGACAAATGTTTGACCTGGCTAATCTGTGAATGGATTAAACGTGCAGGATTAACAAAGGTTTATTAGTCACAATCAACTTCTTGAAACTAGATCAAAGGTTTAGAGCAACTTGGCATGGAAAAGGCTGGGATTGTGGACACAGACGCAGCGGTCTGATCGACCTCAAAATAACATGCCGGGGAGTTCTGGGATGAATCCAGATAATTCTTAAGAAGAAAGTGGTACCGAGGATCCCTGGGTGTACGAGGCAAGCCTGGATCAAGGGAATGCGCTGAAAATGGTAAAAAGGATCCTCTTAACAAGACTACTTCTACACAAGAAGAATTGGCAGTTTTGACTCGAGGGTTCCGCAAACCGGAACGTGGAGAAACTTTCGATGCTCGAATTGGAAATACTGTACAGTACTGTACTTTCAAGAGCGAAAAGTCATCCCTGGCACAATCAACCATACAGGGCTCACCACTCAACACACTAGCGGGAGGCGAGGGGATCTATGCATAACTGAATACAGTAATCAGGTACCAAGGATACTAGGATCGGATCCGCCTCAGGGAACAAAGCGGCTGTAGACAAAGGATCAGTTACAAGCATCGATTCGGGATTACTATGCATGTCATCAATACTGGGTGACATGAAATGAATTAAGTTATCAGAATTCCTTATTAAGCTATGGCCATCATCTTCCCTGACTGGGGGCTCAGCAGGCACCTGGCACAAAGGACCAGGGTGGGGAATAACTTTTAATGTACAGTAGAAAAAAGCTTGGGTTTCTTATTATTTCTGGAAGAAGATGAGGAAGGAGAATGATCTCTCCTAGCTCGCTTCTTGCATCAAGAACATCTCTCCCACTGGGAGGACGGCCATTCCCTACAGTATGGTATTACGGTACCAAGGCATGATGGGAAAATGGAGTGAAGATCGAAATCTACCAGATTCAGGAAGGTACACAGAGGCAGCCGTAACATGGACGAATAACGTACTAGCTGTAATGCAAACACTTGTATCTCACAAATAATAATAGCACAGCTAGTAACAGTGATAAATGAAAAGACACAAGCACTAAGCATTATAAGGGTATGCACACAGGATGCAAAGTCGTGGTCGTAGAGAGAGGAGGGATGCCTCCTCTTAGCAGAATGACATGGAGAGAAGTGATGTGAGCTATGCAGCAGAGCATGGAGCCAACATGGACTGGGGTAACCCAACAACCTATTATGACGGAACCAAACCCTTTTTCTTTTTGAATGCCTGGTCGTAGAAAACAAGACCTGGAGTAACCTATTCAAAAAGACTCAAGTTTGTAACTGCATAGGAATAAATCATTTTTTATCATATACAGTAGAGAACAAACCATCTAATTCCCAGCACAGACCTGTATGTTTTGTAATAAATTTTGCCATTGTTCCTCTAGCAACATCTACTTAACAACAGTTCAATAACCATGTCATTTGCTCCATGTATAACAACACTGGAGATAATAGGCCAAACTAATTGTACCAACACAATATATTCACCCACTTAAAGGTTCAAATTTCAATTACTGTACCTTGAGGAAAAATGTGACTAAGCTACACTAGGTTGTTCCTTCAAAATTTGAGTGCACCTTGACATGATTCAGAATTCAAATTGAATGATAGTACAGACAAGGTTAATCAAAAACTAACTCAAGTACAAGAAATGGCTGTTTCCAACAGGTGTCCTTCATAGAATTAGATATAAAAAAAATCCTAAGGGCTAGAGCAAATATGCATTAGCCTCATAGTAAAAGCAATGGTATACAATATGAAACTATGGAATAAAGCTTGAAAGGTAAATATCTATATGTTAACCAGCATAAGTGACCTTCAAAACCTTACATTCCTCAACAAACCAACCTAAAGCCCTTAATCATTAAAATATTGGGATCAAGTTACCTCGTACTCAAATAACCAGTCAATCCAGGCTGTCAGGTAGTGTATAGGTGGTTGGGTCAGAATTTTTGTCCAGCAAAATACTTGCCTACTTGGATAACAGGCATAAGGCAACAAGCAAAGCTTGCCCAGAACAAAGGAGCAATAATATAATGTTTAATGGCAAGTAAAGCAACCCACAGAAGAGCAAAGGCCTATTAGTGATAATTAGTGCTAAATCATTAACCAACATACAATATGCGTTAATACAATTACGGTAACGTGTGCACTTTTGTGATTTTTCTTCTAGTTATTCTTTATTTCCATCTTGTACTGTACGTACTGCCAAACGGCAAGTGTCCAGTTTGTCAAAATTCAATGTTAATTTGTAAACATAACCTCATAGAAATATAATATGGGATCATTTCTAAGTTCTAATGGGTTTGCTTACTACAGTGTATAACAACCATTTCTACAGCACTCAGCTGCATTACAATTTTGGTATGAAGTGACATGGATTTGAAATATTGGGTTCAGTTATTTGTAGCACAATATGTGAAAACCAATTTTTACCAACATAATTGAAAATAACCCTACTAAAACACCAGTTTCAACCCCATTACCATTTGGCAGTTAAGAATACAGTAGCTTAGATACCTACTTTCATAAAGATACTCTTTTTACTTCTTTTGTTTTGGTTGCCGTGACAGAATACGACCCTGAGAACAGTTCTTAAAATTCCCGACAGGTGGTTCTCCTGTCCAAGCTTTGATTTAACATTAACTGTATTATTAGTACTGTACTGGTAACCATATGTAACCTCCAACCATAACTTTTAGGTGGTGCTCTTCTGTTTGTTTCCAATCATAACGTCTGGAATTTTAAACTTCTATAACCTGAAAAAATAGGATTTCCCCACAATGATCTGCATCAGAACAAGGAACACTTTTTATTTTATTCATTAGGAATATTGTGGTGCAGTAAATATTTACCGAAACAACTGAACAGTGAATAGATATACCTAGCAAAAACCCGCATTTTGATCAGTGGTTAAAGTTTCCTTAAAAAATCTCTCGGACATAATCTAGCTTACCCTGCAGTAACAATAGAGTTTAGGACAAGAGAGTACCGTATATATATACAGTGGAACCTCTACATCCGAATTTCCCAACATCCGATGTAAAATTCGAGCAGATTTTGGACTCGACACCCGAATTTTATTTCGACACACGAAGTAAACATTACGCCATTGAGCGTCGAGTGCTCAGTTCTCTGTTCTTATGTGTATCGTGTGGTTGTCCTCTGTTTGGTCCGTTATTAACAGTGCTTATTTTTTTCCTTTTCTCACATTTCCTTTTTGATTTTACATATAATCATGGTGCCTAAGAAGCTAAGTTTCAGTACAGGAAGAAGGCAATTCTTTCATTAGAATTGAAGCAAGAAATTATAGAAAAACATGAGAGCAGTGTGCATGTGAGTGATACTGTATGGCTAAACAATATGGCCGGAATAGGCCTATGATCTCGAGGATCATCAAGCTGAAGGCAGCCATTAAAGCAAATAACCATCGAAGGGGATCACCATTATTACAAGACATCTTAGCAATACCCTGGAAGAGATAGAACGCCTTTTGTTGATAGGGATAAAGGACAAAGAGATTGTTGGCAACGATCATTTGTGAGAAGGGCCAGCGTGATGAACAGAAAGAAAGAAAAAAGTGAAGCAAAGAAAACCAAGATAGCATTAACAAGCTCTTTTAAATAAGACTTCTCTCTTTTTCTGTTTCTCTCTAAACATAGCATTAACATGTTCTTTAAATAAAATCTCTCTCTCTCTCTCTCTCTCTCTCGTTCTTCTTCGCTGTTATAGTGTTAGATACGTCTACGTCTATTATGTTTTTTTCCGAGAGAGAGAGAGATTAAACAAAAATGTGTTTAGAGTACATATGATTTTTAACAGCGTCAACGAGTTGAAAAACAAATAAATGAAACTAAGAAAGTAATAACAGCTAATCTGAATTCTTTTATTAACTAATACAAATATTGATACAAACACACTCGTGTGCGTATGCACAAACACACACACACACAGGTGCAAGAATTGCTACGCAATAAGAGAGACGGTCGGGGAGGAGGTAGAGATGGTGTCTGCGATAACATACCGTAACTTGTCACTGAAAGTGCTGAAAATAAAAAGTCAAAAGAAAAAAAATTTAAAAAATATGAAATATGAAAATTAAAAAAAAAAATAAATAAGCTAAGTTAGATTAAAATTTCCGTAGTGTAAGTTACGGTATGTTATCGCAGTCACCATCTCTACCTCCTCGCCGATCGTGTCTCCTCGTGAGTGTGTGTGTGTTTGCGCATACCCACACGAGTGTGTTTGTATCAATATTTGTTTTAGTTAATAAAGGAATTCAGATTCGCTGATATTGTTTTTTAGTTACATTTAACTGTCTTTCAACTCGTTAACGCTGTTAAAAATCATAAGTACACAACACATTTTTGTTTAATCTCTCTCTCTCTCAGAAGAAGAAAAATTAATAGACGTCTCTAACACTAACAGTGAAGAAGAACAAGAGAGAGAGAGAGAGAGAGAAAGAGAGAGAGAAAGAGAGAGAGAAAGAGAGAGAGAAAGAGAGAGAGAGAGAGAAAGAGAGAGAGAAAGAGAGAGAGAGTGAGTGTATTTATTTAAAGAACATGTTAACACCATGTCTACCTTCTCGCCGATCGTCCGTCTCTTCCTGGCGTAGCAAATCCTACACCTGCGTTGGCCTGTCTCTAAGGTAAAGTGGTAATAAAACACATTTTTTATTTATCATTTCTTTATAATTATCTTTTTTACATGCTTCTTTCACATTATGCAGTTATAGTATTGTTATGTGTAATTATGTGTAGCCATTTATTAAGGATTTATTATGGGTTTTTAGGCTGAGGAACGAATTAAATGAATTACCATGTATTCTTATGGGAAAATTCGTTTCTACATCCGAACATTTTCTACATCCGAAGTAGGTTGTGGAACGAATTAAATTCGTATGTAGAGGTACCACTGTATATATATATATATATATATATATATATATATATATATATATATATATATATATCTTTATCATCTGCAACTTTACTTTCTGAACATGGTATGAGTAACATGCCTAGCACAACTACATTAGTGGTTTATTACAGGGTTTTGAACTGATGCAACATCGTAGGTGAGATGTCCATTGATAAGTTTGTTAAAGAGGACTCAAATTCAAGATTTGGTTGGGCAAGTGTAGTCATGTTAGGTCATAATCCAGTGTTTTGTCCGTTCAATATCCCAACCCCAAAACCATAAATTCTCCTCTGGCCCACATTCCCCAATAGGATCCCATTTCTCAAAAATATGAATTTCGGAGGAAAATGGAAGTTTTCCTCTGGGAAAAGCAGTTTTTGGTTTTCTTGTAGTTATGGAAATACTGGTGTTTCCTGTAGAAAAACGTCACTGCATATAAAAACTTAATTATCTAAGAAATAATAATTAATGGGATTAGGGTGCGCAGCTCAGCATTTACCGCTTGACAATACATAAAAAATTTATATTTTTCTTTTTCCGCGAGCAAACACATCACACTTCTAAAAAAAAAATACACATTCTTAGTGTAATGGGTTTTCGGTTTATCACCTGTTGAAATGATAATATTCAATGAAAGCATTATTTACTACAGGAAAAACTATTTTTCTATTGAAAATGTTGTTCCGTCCATAACTATAATTTTGCCCAGTTTCTAAAATAGAAAATATTGCCCTGAACGAACTATTAAAAAAAACCGTAATTTTACCAATTTCTACAAGTACAACTTTACCCTTTTTTATATCTAATTGGGTCCACTGATCTACAAATCTTCCATCTATATTAACAAAGTCCAGCCCAAATCTAAAATGTAAATTCCTCCCCATTATAGGTTTTCGAGACCTTTGGCCTACACACTAGGCACCCCAATATTTCTCAGGATTGTTTACATTAAGCAATGTCTAAACCTACTTTAAACACTAGCCTAGGTAAACTAACAAGCCAGCCTATGGTTACGGTACACTACAGTAGTCTTAGTTTGGAAATTAACAAATCAATCCTAGATTCGGTTGCATCAAATAAATAACACACGATAAACACACAAATTAGGCCAACAACCGAGACAAACAAGAAAATCTGGCACCGTAAACAAGAATGACAAGAAATAGTGAGCTGGTCTCTAAGGCTAGCTTATGGTATGGAAAGCTCACTTCTGAAGACGAAGTAAACAAAAGAAATATGCCATATTTTGAACACTCACCCTCATTTCCAAATAGGCTCCATAACTTTGCGATGAGAATTCCCATGTTTGCGACCCAAAATTACAATAATAATGGAAAAGGGCAGGCGGAAAACAATGTAAATATCAGCACGAAAAGACGCACACCTTCCTCGCACGACTTACTATAAGAAACTGAGTGACGAAACTTTAACAGCAGGGACTGGTCGCTACGGTTACAGCTAACAAATCCATTCGGTTTAGTATTGTGTTGTACGTTTTGGTACAAAAGATGGCAGTATGGTTGAATTACATTTTATTAGAGTATATTTCAAGCATTTAAATTATCATACGTCTTTAAATAACATTATATTATCATAATACATAATCTTTTCCACTTTTAACTTGTTATTGAAAAATTTTTATTTCGCGGAACGGCTCCATGATGAGAAAAACGGTTGACGTCACTCCTTACGTCACTATTAGAAACAAAATCATCACATTGGTTAGTTGTAAGCTATGTCGTCACGACCTATTCAGCGTCCGCCATCAATTTAACTGAAAATTGTATACAATTCAATTTAAGGATAATCAACAATGGGCGGTTGCATGAACTTGTATGTAGGTGTTGGAATGATAAATTTAATGCACAGCTATGCATTGAATGATAGACATGTAATCCATAGGTTCGCAATTGATGGACCACGTCAGAAAAGTTATCTTTTCTACTCCTATGAATACTGGGACTCAAGAAGAAAGCACCCATGCTGGCACAAGTCCAACTAAAGCTAAGAACAACAGTCATGACAGCTTGTACCCAGCCATCCTATCACGGTCCCATAAATGTGCCTGTGACTATAGTTAAATATGTGACATTAAATTTTAAAACGTTGACCTATGTTCCTTGTCCTATATTCTAAGACACGATCGAGTCGAAACGTATTCAGCAATAATGTGTCTACTTGTCGTCCTAAGCTGTAGTTTAGTTTAAATTTCTATCATAAAATCTTTGAAAATATTATTTAATTTCATGGAGAAATTCAACAGGACCGTCATTTGTGGGGGACAATGAGGGGCGGTGCCCCCTCCAGAGTTTTCTAGGAGCCTCCAAATCAGTGATAAGAAAACTGTATATATATATATATATATATATATATATATATATATATATATATATATATATATATATATATATATATAATTTTTATAAGGACATTGTTCACAAAAACATGTATAAAGTTAAAGTATAACGATGGGTTCATTTTCTATTCGTTATTTTCTAACATATTCGGAACAATATACTGTATATAATAAATAACTTATAATAGTTACCCATTAAAATATTAAGCCAAGGCAGTTTTCTATAAGAGCCTATACATCTATTCACTTTATTCTCAAATAGATTAATGTCCTGTCAGCCAGCTGTCACAGTGTTTTATTGATTGTGGTCAATGTTTTCATGCTTATTCTATATGGTTATAGAGAGGGACTAGGTGAAAGACCCTGGATTTATTATTATCATCATTATTATTATTATTATTATTATTATTATTATTATTATTATTATTATTATTATTATTATTATTATTAATCAGCCTACAAGCTAAGCTACAACCCTAGTTGGAAAAGCAAGATAATGTAAGTCCAAGGGCTTAAACAGGGAAAAATATCCCAGTGAGGAAATGAAACAAGGAAATAAATAAACCACAAGAGAAGTAATGATCAATTCAAATGAAATTTTTAAGAAAGGTAACAACATAAAAAAAAAGATCTTTCATATATAAACTATAAAGACTTATAAAAAAGATACTACCGCTAGAGAAATACTGGGTCCTTTGACTGGCGAGAGAGTACTACATTGGATCCCTCTCTCTGGTTACGTCTCATTTTGTCTTTGCTTACACATACACAGAATAGTCTGGGCTATTCTTTCCACACCCTCCTGTGTCCTTGCACACTTGATTGACAACATTAAGTTTACCAAACAATTCTTCTTCACCAAGGGGTTAACTACTGTACTTTAATTGTTCGGTGGTCACTTTCCTCTTGGTAAGGGTAGAAGAGACTCTTTAGCTATGGTAAGCAACTCTTCTAGGAGAAGGACACTCCTAAATCAAACCATTGTTCTCTAGTCTTGGGTAGTGTCATAGCCTCTGCATCATGGCCCTCCACTGTCTTGGATTAGAATTATCTTGCTTGAGGGTACACTCAGGCATGCTGTTCTATCTTATTTTTCTTCCTTTTGATTTTTTTTTTTAATTTTAATAGTTTACATATGAAAGATCTAATTTAATGTTGTTACTGTTTATAAAATATTTCATTGTGATTGTCTATTACTTCTCTTGTAGCTTAATTATTTACTTGGTTCCTTTCCTCACCGGGCTATTTTTTCCTGGTGGAGCCCTTGGGCTTATAGCACCCTGCTTTTCCAATTAGGGTTATTGCTTAGTTTGTGAATAATAATAATAATAATAAT
>NC_090743.1:109856101-109948601 GCF_036898095.1 Palaemon carinicauda | reverse complement strand
CTCCATATGGGGACAGAAACAGGAATATAAGCAGTGCCTTGCAAAATAGAATATAAAAGATTAATGCTCTTCCATTGCATCATAAACTCTGATAAAAATAGACTAGTAAGAGAGATAATTGAGGCTCAGCTGAAGAGTCCACATGGAAAGTACTGTAATACAGCATTGAAGAAATTTATGGTAAATATGGAATGGGAATTGACGAAATAAAAAATTGAGGAAAGGGGACCCTGAAAAAAGAAATTAAATAAAGAATTATGGACGAGATAGAGGAAAGAAGAAAGGGATGAAAAAATTAAGATTCATAGAGGGATAGAGGGAAATGGCCCTCAGACTTATATCAGGAAATGGATCTGGATAAGGCAACCATTGTAATGGAAGCAAGATTGAATATGCTCAATCTAAAAACAAATTTTAGGGGAATATACGCAGATGATTTGTATGACCTCTGCAAAGATATAACAGAACATTTATTTCCATGCCTAAAATTAGGACAGTTACAGAAACTAGACATAAGTGTAGGTATGTAGCAAAATCCTAGCAGGGATCTGGTTGCATACATAAGTAGGGCAATGCATATGAAAGAAGAATTTAAAAGGTCCAAAGTGACCACAATAGGTTGCCAAAATCGATGATAGCAAGGTGTTATCCTGGCAGATTTCAAGGTAGAATGGAATGAAAGTAAAGATTAAGAATTTTATTATTAATTTATTTATGGTACAGGTAAATTAAGCTTAATTGAAAAAAAAATTGAGAAAGTCTTCTAATAAGATTTTCGGTGGTCAATCTATTCCGCGGAAGTGTTTTAATTCTTTCATTCTACCTTGTTTCGAGTATTGTTCTCCTGTCTGGTCTTCAGCTGCTTTTTCTCATCTTAATTTGTTAGGCAGAAACTCACGGTCTATTAAATTTCTTATTTCTGATCTAGACATTAATCTTTGGCACCATTGTTCAATTAGTTCATTATGCATGTTGCATAAGATTTTTCATAATACTGACCATCCTTTGCATTCAGATCTTCCTAGACAGTTCCATCCTGTTCGTTATACTAGGCAGGTAGTTAATTCTAATTGTCAAGCCTTCTCCACCATGAGGCTCAATATTTCACAGTATTCTAGAAGTTTTATTCCAGCTATGACCAAGTTGTGGAATGACCTTCCTAATCGGGTAGTTGAATCAGTAGAACTTCAAAAGTTCAAACACGCAGCAAATGTTTTTATGTTGAACAGGCTGATAAGTCGTTTTATAGTCTGTATATGAATTATTTGTTTTAATGTTGTTAATATATTTTTTAAATATTTTATTTTGATTTTTCACTACTTCTTATATCGTTTATTTATTTCCTTGTTTCCTTTCCTCACCGGGCTATTTTTCTCTGTTGGAGCCATTGGGCTTATAGCATCTTAGCTAATAATAATAATAATAATAATAATAATAATAATAATAATAATAATAATAATAATAATAATAATAATAATAATAATAATAAGCTTAGAAGCTTTGCACCTATCTATAATGCGATAGAGTGCCCGCAATCTTATTTTGCGGAGTGAGCAGTTAGGCACCAGGAAAGATTCTGTTTTGACATATGACAGATTTTTCTCTGAGATTGACAATAAGTTCACTTATAATATGTCACTGATAGCAGCGTTGAGTGCACTTGACTGTACCAATGACTTTCTAAATGAGAAAATGTCTACCATAGTACAGATTTATAAGGATATACACATAGGTGTAACAAAGAGTCGCTTTCTAACTAAGAATGAAAAACCTAAGAATTTGTTTGAATTGTATGATGAAATTAAACTTAGAATATACAAAATCAAGTGTTATAATTCTCATCACCGTTCCAGTAACGTTAAACGACTGTTTTCAGTGCTTAGTTTTAAGTGTCACCTATATGATTTATAGAGAAGTAAAATTATGTATCGTCTGGAGATAATTTGAACTTCACTCCATGACTCTAGTACATTCGGAAGACCAATAGTGTAGATACAGAACAAGATTGGGCCCGGTACACTCCCTTGAGATACCCCTGTGTTTAAAGGTTCATATGATGAATAAGAGTTTCCAATAAGCGTACAGTAGGGTCTATCAACCAAGTAGTCTTTTAAGTATTCAAAAGCTTGATCTTCAATACCGATGGAATGTTTATCCTTTATTATCAGTTCATGCCCAACTGTACTGTATACAAAGGAACACTGAGATAAAAGTAATATTAAAATTCCCCATTTGTTTTCATCCATCATTTCCAGCATATCTTTTACAACAGAACAGACAGCCGTCCCCGTAGAGTATAATTTTCTGTAAGCAGACTGGTTGTCTGGCAACACTTCTATTTCTTCCAAGTGACTAATTAGGTCTAGTTATTCAAGAATTACGCATTTTAGTGCGTTTGAAATAAATGATAGATTCGAAATAGGTCTATATGAACTTAATTCCTAATAATCTAGATCACTTTTCAGACCGCGGCGTAACTATAGCAATTTTCTCAGATTTGGGAAACTTACGCTCATCGATGCTTGCATTGACTATTATTGTAATTATAGTGATTAGGCTAGAAAAGTTTCTTTCTCCAATTACTTCAAATATTGGCATTGGATCAATCGCACAGGTTGCTTTCTCTGGTAACATTGTCTTATGTTAAAATAATGAATCTCGTTGGTTTTATTCCTGTATCTGGTGTTGAATATTTGTAAATGACCTAATTATTTTCATATTTTGTTTCTAAACAATAACAGAAAAATATTTGCTAGTTCATAGTCACTGTACTCCTCTGGTAGTTTTATTTTATTTAGATTTCCCATTATACCATTTAGAACGCAATATAACTTATTTATGTCTATTGCTGCTTCACGGGGTTTTCTCCAAGTAGCTGTCCAATTAGTTTAGTTTTTTATCAATTATTAGAAATGGACTATATACTAAGTTTTGGTGATTATAAATCTCTCTTATGTATGGTTTCCTTTATGCTCTAAACGTAGGCTATACATACATAGAGCAGACAGGCGATTCTATAAAGGTAAATTTCACAAGATTATAGAAAGGCTTCCACAAGTCTAATTGCATTTCAGATTGTTGTGATCGAATTGGTTATAGTGACCAGTGCTGCAATGCTGATAATAAAACTAGCATTACTGTATGTAGGCCTATTTGACATTCTGGGAATCAGAAATAATTGTCTGGTGCACAACACCACCTTTAGCAAAAGCTCAGCTTTAAGTATAAAGGTCATTTCTCATTGAAAGAATCAGAGGTGGATGCCTGAAAGGTATATGCATAAAAAACATGATATAAAATGCGTTATACTAACCCTTATTTAAATTAAATTTACATAATCTACCTCCTGCAAAACTCAGTACTTGGGTAATTTTATTAAGAGATAATTTCATTATAATTTTCTTGTTCAAGAATGTTTATTATATGGGAAATTACGTTTGTCTTCTAAGTAGTTTTTAAATTTTCATGTTTAAATGCATTTAAGTAATTGCAGTTTAAATAAAACTACACAGGAATTTAAATCAGCTCAATATATTTGCTCGTTTTCGTTTTTCACGATTCGTGTGACAGAATTAGAGAAGAGCAACTATGACGTCACACGACAGACTGTCGAAATTGTAAACACAGATCACTCGATGAGTCTAAGGTGGAACCATACATCTGCTTGAAACCAATCGAAAGGCCAGGTCTTTGCCTTAGGTTTGCTGTGTTACTAATTTTCATCGATTGCCTTAAAATCACATTCATGAGTGATAACGATGAGTACGTTGATGATAGTATGGACTCAGAGGAAGAAGAAACTGTGAGCCAAACAAGTGGAAGACCTCCTGCTGTGGCGTATCCTTTTATTTCGTTATTCTCGAATGACAGTAGGCGAACATAACTTAGAGTACATAAAAGAGTTGTGTAAGTTTACGGTAAGAGTTAGGGCTGCTTTCCTACCGGGAAAGTTAGTTCATCCTGGCCAAAGTTGTTAGCTGTTACCCATCTGTAAGCTATTTGGAATAACGGTATTATTGCACTGTATTACGGGACAGTGTAATCTAGGGAAAAAACTTTGGGTAGTTTGTAGCTCTACGGCCAAGCGTCCTAATTTGCTTATTATCGCTCCGACTGTTATCTTGTATAGAATAAAAACGTTTGGAAATGGTCTACGGATCTTAAATATGTGTTTGAATGCACACTTATATGTTTTTTGTCAAAAACCCTAAATTACCTGAAAATTTGTGGCTCGAGTTCTTACTCCGGCCACGAATCTTCTCGCTCCCGTAGTAGGTAAGGGGGGGTCCGGGGGGGGGGGCGAAGCCCCCCTGGATAAGGATACGGCTTTTAGCATAGGTTAGGTGGGTTTTTTTAAGTTAGCTTCTCCCGCCAAAATTGTTTATAGAACGACGGCCACAGTTCAGAATATTCCAGTTTTCTACGAACTCGATTTTAGAATGACGGCCACAGTCCACCCCACTTTATAATATTCCCATTTTCTATGAATGAAAACGGATCTGGCCGTCACCCTACAAAGGCTTCAAAACTTTTTTTCGGTATTATTGTACTGTATTACAGGGCAATGTAACCTAGGGAAAAAACTACTTTTTGTCTATAGAAAAAATGCCGCTCTTCGAAAATGACACTCGTTCCCATCGCAATTAAATAGTTTCAGAAATATATATATATCTATATCCAACAATAGTGGGTGACCCCCAGTGGGAACTCGGGTTTTTGGGTGGGGAAACGGTATATATTGGTAAAACAAGCCTTTTCTTCTCTATACATTACCTTCTTGGATGTATAATAAACCGATGAAAAAATACGGTAATATTGAGTTGCGCAATCTAACATTAGTAATGTTAGCGGAACATGCTGACAGCAGTGTTTTTCATTTATTTTTTGACATTCTACGGGTCGGTAGTAGTCGCTCTTGTTCGTTCATTTGTACATAGCAGGTTTCGACCTTCTACGCATAAACTCCTTCCACCTGCGCATAGACTCCTCCTCCACCAATAGGATTACTTCTTCTCTACCCGCCACATTTAAATATTCAACTAGATCAAGTATTTGACTTGATCCAGTACAATTATACCATTCCTTTTATGTAATACCCTCGTATACATATCACGTTTAACCCAAGAATTACCCTTTTTATTATCCGGTATCTTATAAAATCACCTCATTTTATATTCCCATTAAATATTTCTCATACTCTCCATTTTATCTTGCTATATTACTTTTATACATTTTGTTATTACCTTGTCATGCCCAGATTTCACATAAATACTTTCTCTGGATAAGTTTCCCATTCTGTTCATTCATGTTTACTCTCTAGACTCCGTTGCTTTTCCGTTAACCAATCACAAACCCATACGTATGGAAATTTTGCACAGGGGGGTTAATATTTCCCAACCCGCACCTTCCAACAAACTCTTTTCCGTGGAAACCTTTGTCCAAGTCAGGTCTTTGTTAGTTCAAGTGACGTCTTTTTGCGTATTTTACGATTGAAGTTATAGAATACAGAAACTTGTAACGACTGCAGTAATCCATACTTGAAAGCATTTCGGTGAATTCCAATGTTGATAATTTTCTTAAATCTCATAATGTAATACCCCAACTTTACAGTGTCCCAAGTGCAGTACTAAGCTAAGACAAAGAAGAAACGGCGATGTGGATATACAGAAGTTAAGACGTCACAGTCACAACACCCCGGTGACCCATAAGTTTCGTTGTCGCGGTCATAAAAGTAAGTCATTAATTTCTTTAATTTTATATATTTACAAGTAGAACATTGGCTAGGGGTTGTGACCTGGGAAGGGGGTCCGGGGGCTTGCCCGTGGCTAGGGGTTGTGACCTGGGAAGGGGGTACGGGGGCTTGCCCGCGGCTAGAGGTTGTGACCTGGGAAGGGGGTCCGGGGGCTTGCCCTCGGCTAGAGGTTGTGACCTGGGAAGGGGGTCTGGGCCTTGCCCCTGGCTAGGGGTTGTGACTTGAGAATGGGGTCCGGGGCCTTGCCCCCGGCTAGGGGTTGTGACCTGGGAATTACTAGGTTAGGTTAGGTGGGTTTGTTAGGTTCTGTACCCTTTTATATATTGTGTAAAGGGTATATAATTAGCGTAGCATTGCTAACGTTAGCATTGTCAGCGTAACATTGCTAGTGTTAGCGTAACATTGTAACATTGCTAGTGTTAGCGTAACATTACTAATGTTAGCGTGCGCAGTACATAAGTTCTTGATGAGTGAAGTGAGGACGGAATTTGAACAAGAGCCATTATATTTAAACATTTTAACAGGAAATATATGTTTTCCTGTTGAAAATAACGTGATTTAACCAGTTTTCACCTTTATTTCATCCGCAACAACAACAACCAGTTTGGCTACTTAAAGTTAGTCGAACTGGTTGTTCTGTTTGTTTGCGGTTGAATTGAAGGTCAAATTCCGTTAAATCACGTCATTTACTACTGGAAAACATATATTTTCTGTTCGAAATGATAATCTGTAATACTGTACAACCTTTCCGGAATAACTTTAGCATATTTTTAGAACTGTGGATGCACTTGCTAAGTAACACTGATAGAAGGGTATACAGTGATCCCTCGCTACTTCGCGGTTCGACCATCGCGGATTCACCACTTGGCGGATTTTTTTCATAACGCATGTATATACATATATCGCGGATTTTCCGGAAATTTCGAAAATACCGCGATGTGACCGATGGTGCGAGATTGGAGAAAGTAAGGAAGATTGAATCATGATTGATTTTCAATATAAATGAAACTTTGAGGAGCAACAAAGATATCATTTGTTAGAGAGATAGAGAGAGGTAAGGAATGGGAGGTAGTGAAAAGTAGCCCACAGAGAGAGAGAGAGAGAGAGAGAGAGAGAGTGAGTGTGTGTGTGAGTGTGTATTGTGTTGATTTAAATGTAATAAACAAAAAAATTTGATAGGTTATAACACATTGGTGCTTATGTAATATCAACTGTATACTGTAGACGGTTTGAATAAGTTAAGAAATGGTATAAACGATACTTTGTTAGTGTATTCGTACACTCTCAAGAGCGGCAGCTAGACGTCAGCTGATCTAATCACAGCCAAAAGTAAAACAAAAAGAAGTCAACAAAACTCTCGATTTTTAACACACACCCGAAATTTAAAAACAAAAGTACACGCTTTCTTAATGTGCAATTAACTATTTTCAATATTAATCTTACCCGATAATCATGTAGCTGTCAACTCTGTTGCCGACAGAAATCTACGGTCGGGATACGCCAGCGATCGCTATACAGGTGGGGGTGAACACAACAGCGCCATCTGTGGTCAGGTACTCCAGTACTTCTTGTCAACACCACCTCAATTTTTCCTCTGTCGTGCCTCCGGCTAGACCTACATGGATACGCTGTTGATTCTGGAGTTATTGCTCACGATTTGGTGATGTATTTGCTCTAGAGTTTAGCCTTCGCTATTCAGGAAGCTTTATCATTAGCTTAGCAAGTTTTTGGAATTAATTTGATTTAATTTTTGATTTAATTTTGGTGACGAAGAGAGTATGAACTCTCTTTCACTTTTAATGGCCGACCCTTCCCTTAGACGGAAGTGTTGGTGTCGAAGAGAGTATAGACTCTCTTTCTTAATTTTGCTTAACAAAAGTTATAGATTTATTTTATATCTCTCCGCCTTTTTTAGGCCTCTTCGATTAATTTCCTTTTATTATAAACTTATTAAAATTAATTTTTATATTTGTTTATATTCGACCTTTCCTAATAGTAGGCGGTCTTTTCTTGGAACCGAAGTTAATTTACATTGAGCCCGTCATTTCGTTTTTACCTGTTAACATATTATGCTATTTTAATGTTTTTGAAAGAATTTCTTTGATAGTCTCGTACTGTTTTCAAAGTTGAACTAACGTTTTGTTTTGTCTCTGCAGTTGTTGACGTTCAGAACGTTCAACTTGCGCTCTATCGTTACGATAGAGAGAGAGTATTCACGGTGTCACGTTGCAGTAAGAGTAAACCGATTCTAGCGTTTTGTTCATTCTTTCTTAGCTTAAATGGTTTTAATTCTAATAAAGGAACTTTTTATTTGGGAAATCTTTCAGTTTTTTTCCTTTAACAATAATATGTTTTAACGATATATATAATTGGGCTCATCTCTCAGGTTCTAAGTCAAGAGAGAGAGAGAGAGAGATAGAGACGGAGGGAGAGAGAGGAGGATAAACGTTTCGTTCAAGCGGGTAACGTTGTTATCGTTTTTGCTCTTCTCCCTAGTCTCTTTAGGGGAAGAAGGTAAACGTTTCTAGAGTTTTATTCTTGTTCCCAGGCTTTATGCGGTGAGAGATTTTAAACGTAGTTTATTTGATCTAGTGTTTAGTCTCTTTTCCAGCCACTGAATTATTTATCTTTCATTATGTTTTTCTGTTACATTGTAATACTGTTTTCGCAATTACTGTACTAACTTTTAATGAAGGATAGAATTGCGTGTTTCAGGTACAAACCACTTAAAGTTTCGAGTTCAGTGAAATAAGTGCAAACAGAAAATCAAAAGTGATAAAGTGATAAGCGCAAAGTGTTACAGTGTTGCGTTCGAGGGTTCGTCTGTTCGTGCCAGTTGTTCGCCTAGTCTGGGACCTCTTACAAGCTCCCAAGCAGGGGAGAAGTAACGTCGAAGGACTTATGGGTTCATCAGGCCTTGATCGACGAACAGACGTTTCCCTCCGTGGTTTCGGGTGTAACCAACTCACGTAGCCGACGTGATCACCCCACCCACACAAAGACGAGAGAGCCCATTTATTCCTCGTCTGCGTAAGAGGTTTCTCGCAGAAACCATGGACCAAATCTTGCAGCTTTTAAGTGCAAGTCGGTCCCTTCCGCGCAAGTCCAACTCCTAGGTGGAGCCATTAGCACTGGGTTAGTTCGGACTTGCTGCAGTACGACAACTGCACACCTCCCAGAGAGGCAAGGTGGTACCGCAACAGGCAGTAACTCCGTCTGTTGCCGCACCAGCTGTTTTAGACCCTCAGTCTCAACGGACAGTAGCTCCGTTTGTTGTTGTCTTTCTTAGACTCTAGTGGTCTATGCTGCAGACAATGCAGTCTCAGCTTGCGGTGTTGATGCAGGAGTTTCAGGCAGAGAAGGTTAGCACACCTCCTCCTGCGAGCGCTCCTCCACCTCTGCGCAGTCCACCCTGCCAGACGTATGATGTTGAGGCTCCTCCTGCCTCCATGCGTGAGCTGCCGCATTGGGAGTTGCCAGGTACCAGCGCTATGCAGCAACCTCCACTTTCCTTGAGGCAGGAGCCTCTTGCTATGCGGCAACCTCCTCAACCCTTGAGGCAGGAGCCTCATGCTTTGCAGCAACCTCCTCTTCCCTTGAGGCAGGAGCCTCATGCGTTGCGGCAACCTCCTCCATCCTTGAGGCAGCAGCCTCATGCATTGCAGCAACCTCCACCATCCTTGAGGCAGCAGCCTCAGGCTATGCGGCAACCGCCTCAACTCTTGAGGCAAGAGCCTCAACTCTTTAGGCAAGAACCTCAACTCTTGAGGCAAGAGCCTCAACTCTTGAGGCAAGAGCCTCAACTCTTGAGGCAAGAACCTCAACTCTTGAGGCAATAGCCTCAACTCTTGAGGCAAGAGCCTCAACTCTTGAGGCAAGAACCTCAACTCTTGAGGCAAGAGCCTCAACTCTTGAGGCAAGAGCCTCAACTCTTGAGGCAAGAGCCTCAACTCTTGAGGCAAGAACCTCAACTCTTGAGGCAAGAGCCTCAACTCTTGAGGCAAGAGCCTCTCTCTGCGCAGCTACCTCCTCAACCCTTGAGGCAGACGCAACTCTTGAGGCAGGAACCTCATGCTATGCGGCAACCTCCTCTAACCATGAGGCAGGAGCCTCATGCTATGAGGAGCCTCATGCTATGCGGCATCCTCCTCAAACCATGAGGCAGGAGCCTCATGCTATGCGGCATCCTCCTCAAACCATGAGGCAGGAGCCTCATGCTATGCGGCATCCTCCTCAACCCATGAGGCAGGAGCCTCATGCTATGAGGAGCCTCATGCTATGTGGCATCCTCCTCAACCCATGAGGCAGGGACCTCATGCTATGAGGAGCCTCATGCTATGCGGCATCCTCCTCAACCCATGAGGTAGGAGCCTCATGCTATGCGGCATCCTCCTCAACCCATGAGGCAGGAGCCTCATGCTATGCGGCATCCTCCTCAACCCATGAGGCAGGGACCTCATGCTATGAGGAGCCTCATACCATGCAGCATGAGCCTCATCCCATGCAGCATGAGCCTCATACCATGCAGCATGAGCCTCATCCCATGCAGCATGAGCCTCATCCCATGCAACATAAGCCGCACGCCATGCAACATGCTCTGCTTACCTTACAGCATGCTCTACATACAGCATGCTCTGCATACCTTACCGCATGCTCCTCAGTCACACATCTTTGGTTGTTGCCAACTCACTAGACTGTCAAGCAGTTTCATAACGTTGCCTTCTAGTCTGCTGCTTTTGCACCAGTGAAACCCTCACTGAGAGAACTTAGCTTTTCTCGGATATGGTTCCTGTAGATGAGAAAGTGCTATTCTCCCTCCTTCTGATATTCCCTTGAGGACTCTGTCATTTGGAGAGGAGCCTTTAGCTGCTTAGCCTCCTATGGACTTTTATTTAAGCATAACATGCTTCCAGGGAGGGTAATGGTTCCACTTCAGTCGCTAACCCCGTCTGTTACCACACCTGCTCCCATAGACCTTGAGCTTTGTTGCAAGACATGCAGTCCAAACTTAGTCCTTGTTAGAGGATTTTTTGTTTACGGAGTCAGTGTGTCACTGGGAAGACGTTCAACAACCAGCAGAAGTGACTTGTTGTGACGCAGTGCGGCAACCTCAGCAACCCGATAAGGAGTTGTCTGTACGACCCAGACAGTCTAGACAGCTTCGGGTTGTCGCTGTACTTCCTCGCTTCCCCATGGTTGACAGTTCACAGACTGTGCAGCAGTACCATGATCTTGTGTCCGGCTCCGTCAGACGACTGGCTTTTAAGAGCTCCCACAAGTCGTCGCTGTCTGGAGATTCTCAGATGGACTATGGATCTGACCAAGGAACTGGGCCTCCTGGTCAATTTTGAGGAGTCCCAGCTCGTCCCATCCCAGACCATTGTCTACCTGGGTATGGATCTTCAGAGTCGAGCTTTTCGGGCTTTTCCGTCGGCCCCAAGGATCTACTAAGCCCTAGAATGCATCCAGAGCATGCTGAGAAGGAACCGATGCTCAGTCAGGTAGTGGATGAGTCTAACAGGGACACTTTCATCGCTGGCCCTGTTCATCGAGTTAGGGAGACGCCACCTCCGCCCCCTTCAGTATCATCTAGCGGCTCACTGGATAAAGGACATGACGCTAGAGACGGTCTCAGTTCCTGTTTCCGAAGAGAGGAGGTCTACTCTCACGTGGTGAAAGAACAGCTTTCTTCTCAAGGAAGTCTACCTTTGGCTGTTCAGAAACCCGACCGCCGTCTCTTCTCTGACGCATCAGACACGGGCTGGGGTGCGACTTTGGACGGACAGGAATGCTCGGGAACATGGAATCAGGAGCTAAGGACACTTCACATCTATTGCAAGGAGCTGTTGGCGGTTCATCTGGCCTTGATAAACTTCAAGTCCCTCCAGCTTAACAAGGTGGTGGAGGTGGACTCTGACAACACCACAGCCTTGGCTTACATCTCCAAGCAGGGAGGGACTCATTCGTGGAAGTTGTTCTAGATCGCAAGGGACCTCCTCATCTGGTCAAAAGATCGAAAGCTCACGCTGGTAACGAGGTTCATTCAGGGCGATATGAATGTCATGGCAGATCGCCTTAGCCGGAAGGGTCAGGTCATCCCCACAGAGTGGACCCTTCACAAGAATGTTTGCAGCAGACTTTGGGCCCTGTGGGGTCAGCCAACCATAGATCTGTTCGCTACCTCGATAACCTAGAGGCTCCCGTTGTATTGTTCTCCGATTCCAGACCCAGCAGCAGTTCACGTGGATGCTTTTCTGCTGGATTGGTCCCATCTCGACCTGTATGCATTCCCGCCGTTCAAGATTGTCAACAGGGTACTTCAGAAGTTCGCCTCTCGCAAAGGGACACAGCTGACGTTGGTTGGCTCCGCTCTGGCCCGCGAGAGAATGGTTCATAGAGGTACTGCAATGGCTGGTCGACATTCCCAGGACTCTTCCTCTAGGAGTGGACCTTCTACGTCTACCTCACGTAAAGAAGGTACACCCAAACCTCCATGCTCTTCGTCTGACTGCCTTCAGACTTTCGAAAGACTCTCAAGAGCTAGGGGCTTTTCGAAGGAGGCAGCCAGAGCGATTGCCAGAGCAAGGAGGACATCCACTCTTAGAGTCTATCAGTCTAAAGGGGAAGTCTTCCGAAGCTGGTACAAGGCCAATGCAGTTTCCTCAACCAGTACCACTGTAACCCAGATTGCTGACTTCCTGTTACATCTAAGGAACGTAAGATCCCTTTCAGCTCCTACGATTAAGGGTTACAGAAGTATGTTGGCAGCGGTTTTCCGCCACACAGGCTTGGATCTTTCCACCAACAAAGATCTACAGGAACTCCTTAGGTCTTTTGAGACCTCAAAGGAACGTCGGTTGTCCACTCCAGGCTGGAATCTAGACGTGGTCCTAAGGTTCCTTATGTCATCAAGATTTGAACCTCTCCAATCAGCCTCTTTTAAGGACCTCACTTTAAAAACTCTTTTCCTCGTGTGCTTGACAACAGCTAAAAGAGTAAGTGAGATCCACGCCTTCAGCAGGAACATAGTTTTCACATCTGAAACGGCTACATGTTCCTTGCAGCTCGGTTTTTTGCTAAACGAGCTTCCTTCACGTCCTTGGCCTAAGTCGTTCGAGATCCCAAGCCTGTCCAACTTGGTGGGGGACGAACTGGAGAGAGTACTTTGCCCAGTTAGAGCTCTTAGGTACTATCTAAAAAGGTCATAACCTTTACGAGGACAATCAGAAGCCTTATGGTGTGATATCAAGAAGCCTTCTCTTCCAAGGTCTAAGAACTCAGTTTCTTACCTATTCAGGCTCCTGATTAGGGAAGCACATTCTCATCTGAAGGAAGAAGACCTTGCTTTGCTGAAGGTAAGGACACATGAAGTGAGAGCTGTGGCTACTTCAGTGGCCTTCAAACAGAACCGTTCTCTGCAGAGTGTTATGGATGCAACCTATTGGAGAAGCAAGTCAGTGTTCGCATCATTCTATCTCAAAGATGTCCAGTCTCTTTACGAGAACTGCTACACCCTGGGGCCATTCGTAGCAACGAATGCAGTAGTAGGCGGGGGCTCAGCCACTACATTCCCATAATCCCATAACCCTTTTAACCTTTCTCTTGAATACTTTTTATGGGTTGTACGGTCGGCTAAGAAGCCTTCCACATCCTTGTTGATTTGGCGGGTGGTCAATTCTTTCTTGAGAAGCGCCGAGGTTAAAGGTTGTGATGAGGTCCTTTAGTATGGGTTGCAGCCCTTTATACTTCAGCACCTAAGAGTCGTTCAGCATCCTAAGAGGACCGCTACGCTCAGTAAGGAAGACGTACTTAATAAAGGCAGAGTAATGGTTCAAGTCGTCTTCCTTACCAGGTACTTATTTATTTTATGTTATTTTTGAATAACTAATAAAATAAAATACGGGATACTTAGCTTCTTTGTTAACATGTATGCTGGTCTCCACCCACCACCCTGGGTGTGAATCAGCTACATGATTATCGGGTAAGATTAATATTGAAAAATGTTATTTTCATTAGTAAAATAAATTTTTGAATATACTTACCCGATAATCATGATTTAATTGACCCACCCTTCCTCCCCATAGAGAACCAGTGGACCGAGGAAAAAATTGAGGTGGTGTTGACAAGAAGTACTGGAGTACCTGACCACAGATGGCGCTGTTGTGTTCACCCCCACCTGTATAGCGATCGCTGGCGTATCCCGACCGTAGATTTCTGTCGGCAACAGAGTTGACAGCTACATGATTATCGGGTAAGTATATTCAAAAATTTATTTTACTAATGAAAATAACATTTTAAAGAGTAGCAATTTTCTAGAATAAAATGATGTTTCCCAAAAAATAGTGGTTTGCTGATGAAATCGGATGCTGTATTTTTAGCAACGATTGAAATGGATGTAAACTCGGCATAATTTTTTCGTTTCGTATTTAATTGACACTAAGAAAACTAATTTTAGTTTTTTCATCTATATGTAAGTATTGTACAGTATAACACGAAGAGAGAGAGAGAGAGAGAATGAATCAGCTGTTGTAATTGAATGCCGTGTTTTTGTTTCGTGAGAATTTCATTGCCACGACTATAACAACAACATACTGTACTGAACTTTACAGTATTATACAGACTACTGTAATATGATAAAGTAAAATATTTGTAATAACCTATTTTATATGAAATGGGGCTATTTTTTTGTTTAGAATTTACATTTACGTACGTAAAACAACAACCTCTCTCTCTCTCTCTCTCTCTCTCTCTCTCTCTCTCTCTCTCTCTCTCTCTCTCTCTCTCTCTCTCTCTCTCTCTCTCTCTCTCTCTCTCTCTCTCGTAAATTGTTTTCCTGCTTTGCTACGTATGTATGATTTTATATAGATACGGTAAATAATATTTGTAATAACATATTTTCTAAAAGCTTTTACTGTAATATCATTATTTATTACTTTCATCATGCGCGTTAAATGCCTTCGTTTGTTCATTACGATCGAAGATGGAGCGTAATGTCATAAAGAAAAACATTTCATTTGGAAGTCCTAAGGAAAATTAAGTAAAACATTGGTAATAACAAAATCAACATACTGTATAATCAATATAATAGATGCAAAAACTAACCTATACACAGATGTGTACACTAAATGCGTTTGTTTCTTCATTATGATCAGAGATAAACGTAAACAAAACATTGGTTGCCATTTTTTATCGTGCTTTTTGGCGTGTTTAGGAAACGCATGATATAAAATCGCCTTTAATATTTGTGCCTGTTTTAGTTTAGGGTACTGTAGTACATGCATTAAGTGTTCTGTACATTAAAGGGTAGTTTGTTAACAGTACTACGTACAAGGGAGGGTTTTAAAAGTCTGAATATACATGTTAAATAAATACGTAAATATGGTGTCACTACTTCGCGGATTTTCACCTACCGCGGTCGGGTCTGGAACCTATCTACCGCGATAAACGAGTACTCACTGTATGTCATTTGTATACCAGCGGTCAGTTCCTCCGGCGAGCATAGAATATGGATACCAACTAACCTAAACTCCCCCCCCAGCCTAACCTACAAGCCGTGTCCTTACCTACTTACCTAATGGGGGGTGCCTAAGTCCCCCTGCTACCCCCTTACACTGCCGTATTCTAAGTCAGCCGTTATCGTACATACAGGTGGTCACTATCATACATACATCCATAGTATTTTTATTAGAAGATGTTGTCCTGATCGGGACTTTATTAAAATCGATAGAAGTAATGAGATCTCTGCCGGTAATGATACGGTGACATATGTGGTATCAGGTTATTTTATATTGTGAGTTTCGACCCAAGTTGTTTCATGCACAAGCGATTTATACCCAAGTTGTTTCGCACCATGTTCCAGAGTCCTTTCATGCCTCCACCCAAGTTGATTCGTACCAATCTGTCGCAGAAAGTTGAACTGAGTCACCGTATCAGTACAGTATAGTAACTCAATTGGCTTTATTTGAAGATACTGGTGATACTGTTGATAACAAATTTGAAGTTGAACAATCAGTGTAAACGCGATGAATATACAGTATTATGGTTTATGACTAGATTGATAATATGCAAAGTCTAATTATAAGTAAAAGAACACAGTTACCTGGAAATGGTTGTGTACTCTTCATTCATACTCTTACATAGTATAGTTGTAGTAATATAGTATTAGGAAAATTATATCAATTTTATATTAAGTTTCTAAAGTTTAAACATTAACCTTTTCTTAACATTGCAAATGTTATTTCATTTCCAACTTATTGTACATAAACAAGCCTAATTACTGACCAATTTCAGTGTTGACCTTAATGTGAGTGTATTAGAAATATTAGTTATACATACTGTATAGTTTTGATTACAAAGCAGCTACAACTCGCAAGTGTATCGGAGAGATACCCAATCACGAAAATGCGCCAGATTTTTATTTGAATGCCAGGGATAAATTTTGTATCTTCACTTTTCATACAATTGTTGACATACTTGAAACTCATATGGAAAAAAAGACAAGAGACATAAAGAGAAGTATTATAGATAATCTTTCCTAAGTGAAATACCACTATATCCCATAATGACTCTTCATCTGTTAACACTGAAAGGCATTCTCAGTGCTGTCAAAAACTTATTGATGCTTACCCAGAGGATACCAATAGTAATTTCTCGGCTGAGCTTCACCAGTTTCATTAATATATGCGCCAAAAATCCAGGGAAACCCAAAATGTAGAAATAAAATTTTGAATGTAGACATTGGCTTTCATATATTTTTAACATTGATGGTCACAAATTGTTCAGCTGGACACACGTTTTCTCAGTTGAAGCATATAAAAATCCCACCAAAACAACTATGCAATAAGGCTTCTATTAAGTATAGAAGCATATGTCTCATAATTGCAATTTTTCAATATTTAACTTAGCCGGTGATTATAATAGCTGCAACTCTGTTGCTCGACAGAAAACTCTAAGGTAAAACTCACCAGCGATCGCTACACAGGTTGCGGGTGTGCCCAACAGCGCCATCTGTCGTCCAGATACCCAGTACTCAATGTAAACAAAGAACTCAATTTTCTCTCTGTCGAGCTATCGACAAGACGTACTTACTCGCTATTGCTAAACTGGAGTTTTTTCACAACTAATTGGTGAAGTACTTTATTCTAGTTTTGAGCTTTCGCTATGCAGGTGTTTTATCTTCATCTTAAATCTTGAACTCGTTTTGGATAGATTTAATTATGGTGACAAAGAGAGTATGGACTTTCTTTCACTTTTAAATGGCCGACCCTTCCCTTAGACGGAAGTGTGTTTAGGCTTTTAGTAATTACAGTATATCACGTTATAGATTTTCCTCTATATATTTTATATCCCTCCGCCTTTATTAGGCCTCTTCGATTAACTTTCCATTTATTATAAACATATAAAAATAATTTTAATGTTTTGTTTTTTTGGGCTCAAGCCATGTCGTCCTGATGGAAGTTCCTTAAAGGCAGCTTCCTAGGGTATATTACAACTACGGCGATATTCCCAGAGAATTTACCTTCAGGTACCCAGAATTCTAACTCCTGGAGCGAGTATCCCTAAAAAAGACCTTAGGGATATCGTAAATATCAGTGGACGTATTCTTGACACGCCTCATAGCAATCTATACCCCGAATAGAGTTAACACTTCGTAGGGGTAAAATGGCAAGAAAACGAAAACGATAAGAAAGGGGGGAGCCGTTCATAAGGCATCCCTCCTCCCCGTTTCGAAAGCGTGCCCTGCGCCGCTCACGGCGCCATCTGTATTCCTTTTTGCGTAGCTCTACGACTCGGTGTATTTTTCCCTGTTTACTACCCAATCTTGGAATTTTCTCGTTAATAATGCTTTCTCCAACTTCTTCTGCCTCGGATAAGTTGAGTATTATTTCTTTTATGTATAAATGTAGGCTCTTGGTTAAAATTAAAGTTATTAAAAGAGTTATCTTTGATACAAGAGCTGTTGCCTGCTGGAGGCATCATGGATGCTGTCGCTCGCTAGAATAGGATTTATTTGTTAGCAAGAGCGACGTTCCCAGCCCCCTTTGCGCTTAAATATTAGCTACTTAGCTTATTTAGGAATTCTGTTATGATGCGATAGTAGTGTGCCTGGCGAAATTGCCAAGGCTACCAACACTAGTCTTCGTAGGCTAGTTGTTGGCCTATGTACTTCCTGCATGATAATTAGTCTTCCAAATGTGAATTTATTGCTTTAAGCGTTAGGCAACGTTATACATATTAGTCCTTTTGAGTACCTTCCAAGATAGTATTGATGTGAGTTTCGGTGAATTAGGTAATCGATTCTCTTAGTGCCTAGGCTAGGTTGTCTTAGGTCATTATAATATTATCTGTTCCCCGTTTGCTCCCTTCTCTTCGGGGAAGGGGCAAACCCTTTCCCTCTGTTTAAGCCTTAGGCTTAACTCTAGTGGTTTATTTGAATTAATCTTCAAATATATCTATGCTGGAGTAGTACTGTACCTTCCCGTTCCAACAGTATTGGTTCAGAGGGGGACAGTACAACAGTGTTTAGTCTGAGCCCGGTTTGTCTGGCATGGGGCAGAGTCTCCCTTGCCGATTGACTCGGGCACTAAGGGTTACCCCCCTTAGTCCACCTTGTTGGGTTCCAGTAGTGATCCCTTTACTCGGTGACTCATCAGACTGTCCTTGCCGTTCCGGTCTCGGGATATGTTCCCTTTTCTGGAAAGGCAATTCCTTCCTTGCCGTGGTTCGTGGGAGGCAGCCAGTAGTGCCGGCCTCCCTCTCGGGTCTTTCTCTAACTGAGATGAACTGTCTTAGTTGGGAATGACCCTTAACCAAGGTAAGGTTGGATAGGACCCTCTGTCCTTCCCTTCTCTTTTTCCGTTCATTGTGTCAGTCGTCTGCATCCTTGCCTAGCCTAGGTTGGGATGAGGAACTGACGTGGTCTCCTGTCGGCCTGCAAAGTGTGCCGACCGGCAGAGACCATTACTGTGAGTGCTGCCCGGTCCTTTCTTGGTCCCTCTATCGCTGCCGTCTGAAAATTCAGTAGGCAGCGGTTAGGAAGCTTGACTTAGTGTCTCCCCCTTCCTTTCGGCACTCTTTCGGGTGCCGGGCCCAGAGACTTATAGTCTCTTAACCCGGCACTCATTCTTTTATCTTAGTATGTGTTGTCCTTGCCGTCTGCCGGCCTACAGGCCGGCCGTCGGTGGGGAGGGGTGTTCTCCAGTTCTCTTGCTGTCGGTCGGCGTTGGGTGTATACCTTTGCCGGCCGGTCTATTGCTCATCTGCCGGCCACTACAAGTGGGGCCGGCAGCCGAGCGCTGCCTAGTGTGGGGGCCAGCCGGCAGGGTTTGTTTACTGCTGCCGGCCGGCAGGGTTTGTTTACTGCTGCCGGCCGGCCCGCGACACTGCCCAGTCAGCCGGCCACTAAATATGATGGCCGGCAACTCAGTGCAAACCGGGTGGCTACGGTCTGGCAACCACTGCCGGCCGGTTCAGGCATGGGTTCTGGAGTTCTCCCCAATAAAGGTGATCTGATGTTGTGTACTTGAGATCTACCTTTCGAAAACAAGGGGGGGGGGGGTGCTGAGCGGCAATAGCCGGCTGGCACACCACCCTCAGGTACTGTATCAGTCTTCTCTTGGTGGTATATTCAACCAAGGGAGTTCATGATGTAGTAGGTTACAACACTGTCTTTTTCTATCTTACTTGTGTTACTGGTATAATCACCTGGTGTCGCCTTACAAGGATAAAAGATAATTCTTTTATTCCTGGCCAGAATGGTATTATTTTACCTTAGGTGTGAGCTACACCTAATTTCCTTTGGAAATACGTTCTCTGGTTATTCTAGTAAAGACTAACTATGTGACTTGGCTGGTGGGCTTCCACAGGTGTTTGTGTGGGTTTCACAAGTAGGTGTCTTTCCCTTATTCTTGTTGAATACTCATTTGTTACATGTGAATTAAAATTCACTTGATATTCATGGAAATTTTTCTTCTTTTACAGGAGGAGCATCCGAAGTGTGATAGTGTCTTCTGCAATGTCCGCAGTAAGAACTTTTGCGGACATGCCTCGTGTAGGAGGCACGCGGCTTGTGCAGCCTCCAATGATGAACATCGTTACTGGGATCCGCAGGTATGTGCTGTATGTACTAACCTGCTATCAGAGGCTTTTGAATCCCCTAGGTCGGCGGAGTCAAGAGATGCAGCGAGGGAGAGGCTTCGCGTATGGGTAAGGGGTTTTCAGAAAAACACCACTGGACCTTATCTTCCTAACGAGAAGATGAGGGCATACCTTTTTCCCAAGGCTTCCCCTGATGCTGTTGTTCCCCAGCCTCGGCCGGAGATCCCTCTGATCCAGATCCCAGTGGAGGAGGATGTCGCTGACGCCTTGCAGGACATCCAGTTGGACGACAAGATGTCCGACTTGTCCGATCGTGCGGAGCAGGATCTCCTCGCAGAGGGCGAGGAGCAGGATCGAGATCCTATTGCCGTGGAGGAAGAGGTTCCCGTATCATCAGACGTGCCGGTTCAGGTCCCTGAACCTATCCCCTCTACCTCGTCCGCTCTTCCAGCAGAGCTTGGACAGGCTCTCTCTTCCATCGTTGGTATGATCCAACAGATGCAGAGGGAGAATAATCAGAAGGCCGCTACTTTGGAGCTCCAGATGCAGAAGATCACAGCATCACGTGGACCTCCAAAGAAGCTCAACGTTAAGGACCTTCCTCTGTGCTCGGATGCCAACCCGTGGAGATATGCCGAGCACATGCCGATGACGATTGGGAAGATCGTCATGTCGGAGAAACTGGGTTCAGTTCCCCTTGAGGAGGTGGAATTCTGGCCCAGTAGAGGGGCCTACCCGGACTGCTATGTCCGTTTGAAGAAGGAACCGGCTTCGAAGGAGGAGACGGAACCAAAGGAGGTGATTATCCTGGATCACTCCAAGGCTCAAGCCACTTTGACAGCTGCTTTAAAGGAGAGGGGGTTCTCAAACTCAAAGGTTGCCGCCTTGAGCAAGAAGCACCCCTCCTTTGTATCCTCCCCGGCTAGGGCCTTCCCCTTTATGCAAAAGGGGTTTGCGGCCGTCATCAAGGCGGTTGAAGCTGGCAAGCCGTGCCCGTCTTTGGAGGAATGTAAACCTCTATCGCTGGCATTGCCAATGGATAATAAGGACTGGAAGGAGGTGCACCTTACTTTCTCGGTTGGGAAGTTGGACGCCGACATTGCAGGACAGCAGTTCGGCGAAAACCTTCCCAAGTTGTCGGAATTCCTTCTACGGAGGGAATTGGACACAAGTGAGCGCCTGGCAGCCTCGATGTCTCTCCAGACCAACATGGAGACGATGGCTAGCGACCCCAAGATGCCAGAGATGTTCATGGTTATGGCTAAAATCCATCTGGCCACAGTAACCAAGGACCTCTATTGCTTTGTTAAAGCAAGGAGAGCCTGTAGGGAGTTTGTGTTCGCCTCGGCCACAGTGAGGCACGAACCCAAGAGGCTAATTTCATCCAACATCTGGGGTAAAGATCTCTTTCCAAGGACGTGGTCAAAGAGATCGTGGACAAGGCAGCCACTGAGAACCGCAATCTTCTCCTGAAGTGGGGCCTGTCCCTTAAGAGGAAGTCTTCTCCGGATGAGGGCCCTCAGCCGAAAGGAAAGGCGAGAGAAGTCAAGGTTTTCCTCCCGTCCAGCCAAGTCCTTCAAACAGCAAAGACCCACAGCAGCAACAGCCAGCTTTTCCTCCGGTTCCACAACTGGTAGCCCAGACCCCGACCACCTTCCAATGGGTTCCCCAAGCCATGTCATCAGCTTCCCCTGCATTCAATCCCGTGTTCGAGGGACAGTCGACCACGTTTCGTGCAAGGCCCAGAGGAGCAGCTAGAGGGTCATCAAGACGCCCCTCTAGGGGACGAGGATTCAGAGGTGGTCGCGGCCAGGGAGGCAAGACTGCAGGACAGTCAAAGTGAAGTGTCGCCGGTAGGTGGGAGACTTCAGTATTTCCGGGATCGCTGGACCTTCGATCCCTGGGCCCACAGCCCTTCTCAAAAATGGACTGGGTTGGAGTTGGTACAGTACTCCGCCCCAGTGCCCTCAATTTTTCCAACACTCCACCCCCGTTTTGGAGGAGTACACCCAAGATCTGTTGGAGAAAAAGGTGATCAGGAGGGTAAAGTCCATCAAGTTCCAAGGGAGGCTGTTTTTGTGTTCCCAAGAAAGACTCGGTGAAACTCAGAGTCATTCTGGACTTGTCACCACTCAACAAGTTCATAGTGAACCACAAGTTCAAGATGTTAACGTTACAACACATAAGGGCCTTACTGCCCAAGAGGGCATATACCGTCTCCATCGACTTGTCAGACGCATATTGGCACGTTCCAATAAGTCGTCGTCTCTCCCCCTACCTAGGATTCAAGCTACAACAAAAACTTTACGCTTTCAGGGCGATGCCCTTCGGACTAAACATAGCCCCAAGGATCTTTACGAAGCTTGCGAGCGCAGCTCTCAAACAGTTACGCCTAAAAGGGTTCCAGGTAGTAGCCTACCTGGACGATTGGTTGGTGTGGGCAGCATCCAGAGCAGAATGCTTGCAAGCTTCCCTACAAGTGATTCAGTTCCTGGAATATCTAGGCTTCATGATCAACAGAAAGAAGTCTCGTCTTTCTCCAGCTCAGAGGTTCCAGTGGTTGGGAATTCACTGGGATTTAGTGTCACACCGTCTTTCCATCCCGATGTCAAAGAGGAAGGAAATAGCAGGGTCTGTCAGGAGACTTCTAGGTTCCGAGAGGATATCAAGACGCGAACAAGAGAGGGTTTTGGGCTCTCTTCAGTTTGCATCAGTAACAGACCCTGTGCTAAGAGCACAGCTAAAAGATGCAGCGGGAGTATGGAGAACCTTTGCATCAAAAGAGCGAAGGGACTTGAAGAGACCGGTCCCACTTCGGCTACGTTCTCTTCTCAGACCGTGGTCTCAAGCCAGTCGTCTAAAGAGGTCTCTACCTCTTCAGCCACCCCCCCCGTCAGTGACAATCCACACAGACGCCTCAAAGGTAGGGTGGGGGGGTCACTCCCATCGGAAAAAAGTGCAAGGAATCTGGTCCAAGCTATTTGGGACCTTTCACATAAACTTTCTAGAAGCTATGGCAGTACTTCTGACCCTGAAGAAAGTATCCCCACGTCACTCGATCCACGTAAGGTTGGTACTGGACAGCGAGGTGGTTGTGAAATGTCTGAATCGGCGGGGATCGAGATCCCCACCTCTCAACCAGGTGATGTTAGCCATATTCCGACTGGCGGAGAAGAAGAAGTGGCACCTGTCAGCAGTTCACCTTCAAGGAGTCCGGAATGTGACCGCGGACGCTCTATCCAGGGTAACACCGATAGAGACAGAATGGTCCCTAGACGCAGGATCATTCTCTTTCATCTTGAGACAAGTCCCAGAACTGCAGATAGACCTCTTCGCGACGAAGGACAACAAGAAGCTGCCGAAATATGTGTCCCCATATGTGGACCCCTCGGCAGAAGCAATAGATGCGATGTCCCTCGATTGGAACAGATGGTCCAGGATCTACCTGTTTCCCCCTCACAATCTGATGTTGAGGGTCCTCAACAAACTGAGATCCTTCAAGGGAGTAGCAGCAATAGTGGCCCACAAGTGGCCGAACAGTGTATGGTTCCCTCTGGCTCTGGAACTACGACTGAGGTTCCTACCACTCCCGGACCCAGTTCTGTCCCAGCAAGTCCAGAAGTCGACTGTCTTCGCTTCATTACAGAAAACCCGAACCCTGCAGCTCATGATTTTCTCTCCCTAGCGGTGAAGAAACGGTTCGGAATCTCGAAAGATAGTATCGACTTCCTGGAAGAATACAAGTGTAAGTCTACTAGGAGGCAGTACGAATCTGCATGGAAGAAATGGGTAGCCTTTGTCAAAGATAAGAACCCGCACGAGATCTCTACGGAGTTCTGCCTATCCTTCTTCATTCACCTCCACGGACAGGGGCTGGCGGCGAACACAATTTCTACATGTAAGTCAGCTCTAACAAGACCCATTCTATATGCCTTCCAGGTAGACCTCGCTAACGAAATGTTTAATAAGATCCCAAAGGCCTGTGCTAGGCTTAGACCATCAGCTCCTCCAATGCCTATTTCATGGTCATTAGACAAAGTCCTTCATTTTGCCTCATTACTAGATAATGAGGAATGTGCGTTGAAGGACCTGACTCAAAAAGTGATCTTCCTTTTTGCCCTTGCTTCTGGGGCCAGAGTTAGTGAGATTGTGGCCCTCTCGAGAGAGGAGGGCTGAGTTCAGTTCCTGGATGGGGGAGAACTGAACCTGTTTCCGGACCCTACGTTTCTCGCTAAGAACGAGTTGCCCACCAACAGGTGGGGTCCCTGGAGAATCTGCCCTCTGAAAGAAGATGCATCTCTATGTCCCGTAGAATGCCTTAAGGTCTATCTTCGTAGAACTTCAGACTTCCATGGGGGCCAACTATTCAGAGGAGAAACATCGGGCTCGAATTTATCTTTAAATCAACTTAGGGCGAAAATTACATATTTTATTCGCAGAGCGGATCCTGACAGTTCACCCGCAGGTCATGATCCGAGGAAAGTTGCTTCATCTTTAAACTTCTTTAACTTTATGGATTTTGAACACCTTCGTTCATACACTGGCTGGAAGTCTTCCAGGGTATTCTTTCGCCACTATGCTAAGCAAGTGGAGCAGCTAAAGAGGTCTGTGGTAGCAGTTGGTTGCGTCGTTAACCCTGCTGTTTAACTCTGCGAGGAACAGCGGAATCATTTGGGACTTGGATTCTTGGGTGAATAGTTAGTTATATATGTTGATATAACTGGTAGTGTAGGCTCTCAGAGCCCACAGTGACTGTTCCAACGTGATGGTGATGGTAACATAAGTACAGACAGGTGTGCCAAGCGTTTGCCAACGCTATTGTCAGCGAAGTAGTAACATGGACGTTAAGTTTGATACCGGGGTATGTGTAAGTGACACATATGTTTTCTTTCAGATAATCATTCATCCATGCACTACAGTACTTGTGAAAATTGTTGGTCATCCACCTAGCATATGTACATATTTATGGTGACCATGTCTATTTATTGTTTCTCAATAAACTTGTTCTCGGGAACCTTGCGTCTCCTTCACCTATATTTTTGATTTCATATTGTTTTTTGAGCATTTAGCCTATGTATATTAATCGGGGATATCTATAATAGCCTATTCCTTAATGCAAAGCCTGGATTATACTGGTTTATACTTTCCTTAGCAATAAGGACTCCACCCCTTTCTGAGGATGGTGGTAGCAGCAAGTTTAATCCTACGCAGATATAACCTTTTGTCTATTTTTACTTCGACCAGGGTGCTGGTCGGGACTTTTTCTTTTGGATACGGTAGTCCCGTAAGACTTCGCTTCATATAGAGTGAGACCACTATATGGTACTGGCTAGCGAGTGATTCATACATAGGTATATGTACTCTTCGTTCGTTTCTAGAGTCTAGTAGGACTCCTCCCTGTAGGGGGCAGGAAGCACTCTCATGGCTTATGATTAGTGAAAAGATGTATAACGGTAACATCTTAGGTCTGTCAGTCGAGTTGACTAAGAAACATTCTTGAGGAGTACGGCACGTATTGAGAATCCACAGATACAGTAATGCTCTGGTATACTTCCATCAGGACGACATGGCTTGAGCCCAAAAAACGGATTTTGAGCGAAGCGAAAAATCTATTTTTGGGTAAGATAGCCATGTCGTCCTGATGGACCCGCCCTGCTCCTTTTCAAAATAAATATGAGTGAAAAGGATAGTAGGACCCCTCCCTACATACAGTATCTGTAGCACCTCGTGTATCGCTACAAGGAATACAGATGGCGCCGTGAGCGGCGCAGGGCACGCTTTCGAAACGGGGAGGAGGGATGCCTTATGAACGGCTCCCCCCTTTCTTATCGTTTTCGTTTTCTTGCCATTTTACCCCTACGAAGTGTTAACTCTATTCGGGGTATAGATTGCTATGAGGCGTGTCAAGAATACGTCCACTGATATTTACGATATCCCTAAGGTCTTTTTTAGGGATACTCGCTCCAGGAGTTAGAATTCTGGGTACCTGAAGGTAAATTCTCTGGGAATATCGCCGTAGTTGTAATATACCCTAGGAAGCTGCCTTTAAGGAACTTCCATCAGGACGACATGGCTATCTTACCCAAAAATAGATTTTTCGCTTCGCTCAAAATCCGTTATATAGACCTTTCCTGAGAGTAGGCGGTCCTAACTTGGAAACCGAAGTTAATCAACGTTGAGCCCTTTATATCGTAATTAGCTTTTAAAGAGCTAAGGATTTAAAACTTTTTAAATGTAATATTTTATGAAAGAATTTCTTTGATAGTCTTCGTACTGTTTTCAAAGATGAACTAACGTTTAGTTTATTTATGCTACGCAGTTGTTGACGTTCAGGACGTTCAACATGCGCTCTATCGTTACGATAGAGAGAGAGTGTATCACGGTTTCACTTTGCAGTAAGAGTAAATCGATTCTGACGTTTTGTTCATTCTTTCTTAGCTTAAATGTTTTAATTTCTTTTTTAAAGGAACTTTTTATTTGAAAAACCTTTCAGTTTTTTCCTTTAGTCAAATAACATGTTTTTTTGACGAAATATAATTGGGCTCTTCTCTTAGGTGCGAAATCAAGAGAGAAAGAGAGAGAGAGATAGAGACGGAGGGAGAGAGAGGAGAGAAAACTTTCCGTTCAAGCGGGTAACGTTGTTCTCGAGTTACTCTCGTCCCTAGTTGCTGTACGGGGAGGAAGGATAAAACGTTTTAGTTTTTTATTCTCGTCCCCAGGCTATGTGCGGTGAGAGATTGAAAACGTAGTTATATGAACTAGTGTTTAGTCTCTTTCCCAGCCACTGAATTTTTTATCTTAAAATATGTTTTCTGTTTTTTGCTGGTATTAATGAGCTTGCATTATACGACTGATTTCGCAATTACTACCTTTTAATGAAGGGTAGAATTGCGTGTTTCAGGTAGAAATCAGTAAAAGTTTCGATTTCAGTGAAATAAGTGCAAAACAGAAAATCGAAGTGATAAAGTGATATGCGCAAAGTGTTACAGTGTTGCGTCCGAGGGTTCGTCTGTTCGTGCCTGTCGTTCACCTAGTCCGGGACCTCTTACATGCTCCCAAGCCCAGGGGAGAAGTAATGTCAAACGACTTATGGGTTCGAGAGGCCTTGACCAACGAACAGACGTTTTCCCTCTATGGTATCGGGTGTATCTTACCAAGATCTCCCCTACCATAAGACGAGAGAGACGTTGTTTCTCCTCGTCATCCGAAGGCTTTTCGCATAAGAAACCTGTCACAAGGTTTCGAAGCCCTTAAGCGAAAGTCAGTCCTTTCAGGACAGGTCCAGCGTCCTGGTTACAACCATTAGGACAGCTCTGACCCTATGCAGTCATCGGATAACTGCTCTCCGCCTAACAAAAGCGTAACACAGACTCCGAGAGTCTTTTTTTGTAGGCAAAGTGTTGCGGTCACAGACGTTACCCTCGTCTCTTACCACAACCATTTCCGTTGATCCTTAATGGGTTGTATGGCAAGACATGCAGTATATGCTTGCCTCCCTTATGGAAGACTATTCTGCCGATTAGTCCGTTGAGTCTAGCCGTTTATCTCATCGATATCCTGGCTTTCAGCCAACCTAACGTTCCTTTGTGCTTACTGTTGACGTTGGCGTAGCTTAGTCACGTCAGTCAGGTTGTTTAGAACCACACTCGATGCGGTCTCGTGTGGTTTTTCAGCCGCATTTGGACGTTAGGCCACTTGCTGATGCTCCTGTTGACGTTCAAGACGTTCACTAACAATCGGAGTTGACTTGTTTTGACGCTGTGCGTCAACCTCCGCATTCTAGAGTTGTTTTGACTGCTCAGTCTAGGCAGTCAAAGCAGTTTCGAGTGGACGCTGTGCGTCCTCACGCACCTGTTGTGGTTGACAGTTCAGTTGTTGACAGTTCACAGACTGTCAAGCAGTTACATGACGTTGCGTTCTGGTCCGCTACTAATGCACCAGTGAGTGTGGACTCTGCTTGTAAAGCATTGCCACCACGGTAGGTCTCTCCCTTGCTTGAGACTCAGCTTTTATCGGACAAGGTTCCTGTAGATGAGGAAGTTGCTGTTCCCCCTCCTACTGATATTCCCTTGAGGACTCTGTCAGATGGAGAGGAGCCTAAAGCTGCTTAGCCTCCTATGGACTTTAATTAAATCATGATGATTTTTTTTAAGGATCTTTGTCCGGTTCTTTTTGTAACTGCTGCTCCTCGTTCGCCTAACGTCAGAGCTTACACTAGGCTTAGCCGTTGTTTTTAAGCTAGTGCTCTCTCGCTCTCCTAGAGAGCTTTACGTTGGCTAGGCGACTGGTTTTTCACCAGGAGGAGTTTGGGGGATACAGCATTTGCTTTCCCTTCTTTTAAACTGGTTTATAGAGCGAGAGTCTGATATGACACGAGAGAAGTTCTCGGCTTGGGAGTTCATGCCTCTGCCCAGATAGACTTCTCAATTCTCGTAGACTCTCCCTGGCGCCTGGCCAGGAGACGCTCCAAGTTGTTTACAGGTCAACTGCACAGCTGTTTTCGAGCCTTTGAAGTTTTGCTGTACAATTATGTCACGCATAACAAGGCTTTCAGGGATGGTAAACGGTACCGCCTCAGTCGCTAACCCCGTCTGTTGCCACACCTGCTCCCGTAAACCCTAAATGGGCTTTGCTGCAAGACACGCAGTCCAAGCTTGCGTCCTTGATAGAGGACTTTAATGCGGAGAAGGTTGCTACTGAACCTTCTGGCCAACAACCTTCCAACCGGTCGGTTGTGCGCCCTGTTGACGCTGAGGTAACCTACTCGCGTCTGCCAGTTGAGGTGGTTCCTCCACCGATGCGACCCAGTGTGGGTTGCCAGCCGCACGTTGACGTTAAGCGACGCTCGGAGGTGGTTGTTGACGTTCAGGACGTTCAACAACCAGCAGAGGTGACTTGTTTTGACGCAGTGCGTCAACCTCAGCAACCCGGTAGGGTGTTGACTGCACAACCCAGACGGTCTAGACAGTCTCGGGTTGACGCTGTGCTTCCTCGCGCACCCATGGTTGTTGACAGTTCACAGACTGTGCAGCAGTTCCATGATATTGCGTCCGGCTCCGTCACGCATCCACCAGTGCGACCGGACTCAGCGAACCAGACGTTGCCCACTCCGTTGCCGTTTCCTCATCAGTTTTCGGATGAGGAACCCTCTGATGAGGACGTTGCTGAACAACAAGACGATCAGCCCCCAGAATAGATCAAGCCCTGCTATCCATCCAGAAGATGCTGAAGAAGGAACGCTGCTCAGTCAGGCTGTGGATGAGTCTGGTAGGGACGCTGTCATCCGTGGAACAATTTGTGTCACTAGGAAGACTACACCTCCGTCCTCTTCAATACCATCTAGCTTTTCACTGGAAAAAGGACAAGACGCTAGAAGCGGTCTCGATCCCGGTTTCCGAAAAGATAAAGTCTTGTCTGACTTGGTGGAAGGACAATATCAACCTAAGAGAGGGTCTTCCCCTGGCTGTTCAGACTCCCAACCACGTTCTCTTCTCGGACGCATCGGACGTGGGCTGGGGCGCGACACTAGACGGTCGGGAATGCTCAGGACTGTGGAACTCGAGTCAGAGGAGCATGCATATCAACTGCAAGGAGCTGTTGGCAGTACATCTGGCCTTGAAAAGCTTCAAGTCTCTCCTTCGAGGCAAAGTGGTGGAAGTTAACTCGGACATCACCACGGCCTTGGCGTACATCTCCAAACAAGGAGGTACCCACTCACTGACATTGTACGAGATCGCAAGGAACCTGCTCACCTGGTCAAAAGGTCTAAACATATCGCTAGTAACGAGGTTCATCCAAGGCAACTTGAATGTCATGGCAGATTGTCTCAGTCGGAAGGGACAAGTCATTCCAACAGAATGGACCCTCCACAAGGATGTATGCAAGAGACTTTGGGCCACTTGGGGCCAGCCAACCATAGATCTCTTTGCAACCTCGATGACCAAGAGGCTCCCAATATATTGTTCACCAATCCCGGACCCAGCAGCAGTTCATATAGATGCCTTTCTCCTAGATTGGTCACATCTAGATCTATACGCATTCCCACCGTTCAAGATTGTCAACAAGGTACTGCAGAAGTTCGCCTCTCACGAAGGGACAAGGTTGACGCTAGTTGCTCCCCTCTGGCCCGCGAGAGAATGGTTCACCGAGGTACTGTACTTCGATGGCTAGTAGACGTTCCCAGAACTCTTCCTCTAAGGGTGGACCTTCTACGTCAGCCACACGTAAAGAAGGTACACCAAAGCCTCCACGCTCTTCGTCTGACTGCCTTCAGACTATCGAAAGACTCTCGAGAGCTAGAGGCTTTTCGAAGGAGGCAGCCAGGGCGATTGCTAGAGCAAGGAGAACATCCACCCTTAGAGTCTACCAATCGAAGTGGGAAGTCTTCCGAAACTGGTGCAAGTCAGTATCTGTATCCTCGACCAGTACCTCTGTAACTCAAATAGCTGACTTCCTCTTATACCTGAGGAAAGAACGATCTCTTTCAGCTCCCACTATCAAGGGTTACAGAAGCATGTTGGCATCAGTCTTCCGTCACAGAGGCTTAGATCTTTCCAACAATAAAGATCTACAGGACCTCCTTAAGTCTTTTGAGACCACGAAGGAGCGTCGTTTGGTTACACCTGGTTGGAATTTAGACGTGGTACTAAGATTCCTTATGTCAGACAGGTTCGAGCCGCTACAATCAGCCTCCCTGAAAGATCTCACCTTAAAGACTCTTTTCCTGGTATGCTTAGCCACAGCTAAAAGAGTCAGTGAGATTCATGCCTTCAGCAAGAACATCGGATTTTCGTCAGAAAAAGCTACATGTTCACTACAACTTGGTTTTCTAGCCAAAAACGAGCTGCCTTCTCGACCTTGGCCGAAATCGTTCGATATTCCAAGCTTATCGAATATGGTTGGCAATGAACTAGAAAGAGTCTTATGCCCTGTGAGAGCTCTTAAGTTCTATTTAAAACTAACTAAACCTTTACGAGGCCTGTCTGAAGCTTTATGGTGTTCAGTTAAGAAACCATCTTTGCCTATGTCAAAGAATGCTTTATCCTATTTTATCAGACTGTTAATACGAGAAGCTCATTCCCATCTGAGTGAGGAAGACCAAGCTTTGCTGAAGGTAAGGACACATGAAGTTAGAGCTGTCGCAACTTCCGTGGCCTTTAAACAAAATAGATCTCTGCGAAGTATAATGGACGCAACCTATTGGAGAAGCAAGTCAGTGTTCGCGTCTTTTTATCTTAAGGATGTCCAGTCTTTTTACGAGAACTGCTACACACTGGGACCATTCGTAGCAGCGAGTGCAGTAGTGGGTGAGGGCTCAACCACTACAATTCCCTAATTCCATAACCTTTTTAATCTTTCTCTTGAAATGTTTTTATTGTTATTTTTTGGGTTGTCCGGAAGGCTAAGAAGCCTTTCGCATCCTAGTTGATTTGGCGGGTGGTCAAAGTCATTTCTTGAGAGCGCCTAGATTAGAGGTTTTGATGAGGTCCTGTGGTATGGGTTGCAACCCTTGATACTTCAGATCCTAGGGGTCGATCAACATCCTAAGAGGATCGCGAGGCTCCGTAAGGAAGACGTACTTAAAAAGGCAGAGTAATTGTTCAAGTCGACTTCCTTACCAGGTACCTATTTATTTTGTTTTTGTTATTTTGATAACTTCTAAAATGAAATAAAAACTCTTAGCTCATAATAATGTAAACATATTTTGCTGGTCTCTACCCACCCCCCTGGGTGTGAATCAGCTATTATAATCACCGGCTAAGTTAAATATTGAAAAATGTTATTTTGATAATAAAATAAATTTTTGAATATACTTACCCGGTGATTATAAATTAAAGGACCCTCCCTTCCTCCCCAATAGAGACGCAGTGGAACGAGGAGAAAATTGAGTTCTTTGTTTACATTGAGTACTGGGTATCTGGACGACAGATGGCACTGTTGGGCACACCCGCAACCTGTGTAGCGATCGCTGGCGAGTTTTACCTTAGAGTTTTCTGTCGAGCAACAGAGTTGCAGCTATTATAATCACCGGGTAAGTATATTCAAAAATTTATTTTATTATCAAAATAAAATTTTGAAGATCTATTAAAAAACTCTGTAGTTAGAAAATGTCGGAGAAAACTTTTCAAATGTAAGTGAAAATGTAAAAAAACATTTTCTTTCTTACTCTTGGTTTTGTTTGATTTTGATGGATAAAATTTTGTGTGGTTTATTATGTATATTTTGAATTACATATATATGTATGGGGCACCAAAGTCTTAAGTGCTCAGGGCCTCTAAGGGGCTTAATCCGGCCCAGGTCAGGAATAATCTCTTTTGAAGAAACTTTATTGACATACATAAACCATAAACACAAATAGAACTTAAGAATGATGTAATTTACATAAGGGAACAAAAATAAGTCACATAAGTAATATAAATCATATGATCGTTGCATTCACAGCACTGTTCAAGTTCATATAAGCAGTTTCACCAGTATCTGTAAGTAGTTATAGAATTGTATTCATAAATTGAAACAAATGACTATACTGGTTCAATTTAGTGTGACAGGTTGGTACAAAACGACTTGGGAACGTGGTATGAAACAACTTTGGTGCAAGTTGCTATGGTACGAAACAACTTGGGAAACAAACATATGAACACCACCTAACCTGAGGTTCCACACCTAACCTAACCTAACCTATGAGCTATATCATTGCATACATATTTTGGGTATACTGTACACCCCCTGTGATCCCCCCCTAGACTATATCCTTAGCTTACCATAAGACTAATTCTCAACCCTTTGTTTGCTTCCCAACTGGCTTCATTCCTGGCAAGTGCTGAAGGCTGGAATCAGGAATCTCAAACGACCTCCACTGCCTGCTACCTTTGGGAGTGCTGTATACAGTATCTACAAGTCTCTGGATGCTTTTACCCTGGGATCTGTGATAGCTGCTCTGCAGGTTGTTTTCTGAGCCTTCCTCCTTCTCGGGACAAGAAGCTTCTCGGCTAAGATAGCAGTCGCGACCTAAGTCTAAGAATGAATGTAAACAATGTCTGGCCAATTTTCCTTAATTCTTCCCCTCTCTTGGGGCTCAGCAGTTGTGCCTTTATGTTGTTGGACCAGATGCTGGATGCAAGTAATTATAAAGTGACTTTTCACTACAATTTGGTTGGTACGTACAGTATTTCAATACAGTATCTCCATCATCCTCATATGAAGGGAGATGGTGGATGGAATGTATGCACAGCCCTTTCTCTTAATGTCCATAGAGGTTAACTGGACTCTGTCCGGAGCGGAGCTTCCTATGATAAACAGATGACGTTATTAAGGACTGAGAGAGGATGGGGTATGGACTGTGTGCAGCTTCTACCTTCCTTCCTATGGTCGTCATTGAGTGCTCTTTGGAGAGCTTCATCTTCATCTTGTCCTCTTTGGAGAGCTTCATCTTTATCGCGTCTGACCTTCTGTGTATATGACCTTGCGATGATTCGTTATTGCACCTTCTTACGGGCTGCCAACGCATAGAGCCCGTGATTCGCCTTAATTGCAGGCTGATCTAACATTATGGTCATCATTAATGTACATACATTTGGACTTCATATCCTTAGGAATATAGACTCTTCAGTGACTGCCTGCCAGTCATGACTCACTTCTTAAAGGACCGAAGTATGTTTACATTTCCTGGGTTAGTCAATCAGCCGGATTTGTTACTTCCTTCCTTCTTAGAATAAGTCTCATATTGAAGGTCAATGGTATGCATAATATGTAGAAACAAATTACAAATTTTTAAAGTAATTCGTTTTATGCTTACTATTCAAACCTGAGACCTTTAAGCATCATTACATACCTCAACCTCCCCACAAGCTCTAGGTTAAAGGTCAAATTGTGGTTTGCTTTACCTCCTTCTCAACAGACAACTATTGTTTACCTTGTTAAAAGTTTAACAGCCATTTTAGCTTCACTAAAGTCTTACTCATATCATAGGTCTCAGGTATTTATAGTTAGGAAAAATATGTTACTTTAAAAATTGGTGATTTTAAAAGTACTGTACTTTGTAATTTTCTTAAACTACCGACCTCAACCAGCGAGTCCCAGGCCTAAGGTCAAAAGTGCCAGTTTTGCTGATTGACAGGTGGATAGGGCTTCCCCACCCACTGGTAGTTAAAACTAAATGGTTAAGTTTTAATGGTCATTCCAGTAGTGGTAAAACAATGCTCCTATTAAAGGACTCAAGTTTGTATAGCCAGGAAAAATATTACTTTTTATATTTTGGATTTTTCAATACAATAATTTCACATTCTCTGACTGTTTACATAGATTTTATTTATTCTGTGATCATACATGTTCCCTTGTACATATGTGACTGATTAGTTTCATATCCAGTCACTTCTTCCTTTTTTAATTGTGGTTATTTTATCCTTAACTTTCACCTCAGAAAACTTGAGATTCCTTTCAACAATAGTCGAGAAGCAGAAGTGGCTTGCAATAGCCTTAGGGTTGATCCTGAACCTAAGAGAGGTGGTTCTACAAAGGAATATTCTGTCAAGGATAACATTCTGTGTGTGTGAGTATAGATTATTTATATTGTTTGTAATTAATATCAAGATCAGTTGTTTTTGCGTATGTCCGAAATTGTAATTAATAGAAATTGAATACTATAATAGTGAGAAGACAGATTTACTTTTAGGCATTTGCAGTGCTCCTTGTAATACAGGAAATTTTTTGTGGCATTACAAGCTTTTCTTGATATATGTGAAATTCTAGTTGAGATATAATTCTTTAAGGTCATAATTTAAAAGAAGTAACTAATAGTATTAAGTTAATTATTCAGGATGGATAGAAGATTAGAGGATTGTACTTTACTGTGATTTGTTCAGACACAAATACAAACCCTCATTATTTACATCATTATCATCATCTCCTCCTACGCCTATTGACGTAAAGGGCCTCGGTTAGATTTCGCCGGTTATCTCTATCTTGAGCTTTTAAATTGATACTTCTCCATTCTTCATCTCTTACTTCACGCTTCTTAGTCCTCAGCCATGTAGGTCTGGGTCTTCCAACTCTTCTAGTGCCTTGTGGAGCCTAGTTGAAAGTATGATGAACTAATCTCTCTTGGGGAGTGTGCATAGCGTACTCAAACCCTCTCCTTCTATCTCATCCACATATGGCAATCGAGTAATCTCTCTCATAGTTTCATTTCTAATTCTGCCCTGCCATTTAACTCTCAATATTTTTTTGAAGGCTTTGTTCTCAAATCTACTAAAAATGGAGATTTTTTCATTGTCATACCATGACTCATGTCATTATAGTAACACTGATCTCACTAAACTGATATATAGTCTGATTTTTATATGTAATTTTAGGCAATTTTATTTCCAAATTTTACTAAATATAGCCATTGTCTGATTCGCTTTTTTCAATCTTTCATAAACTCAAATTCTAAAGATTCCATATTATAGTTCTTAAATATTTAAATGATTCCACCTCATTACTCCTTTCTCCTTCCAATGATATTTCATCTTCCATTGGATATTCTGTTCTCATCATCTGTTTTTCTTCTATTTATATTGAGCGTAACCTCATTTAATATTTCATCCATTCTGGTAAGTAAGCTTTGCAAGTCTTGTGGTGTGCTGCTAATAAGGACAGCGTCATCAGCATACTCTAGGTTAGCTTTTTCAATATTAAACTTAGCCGGTGATTATATAAGCTGCAACTCTGTTGCTCGACAGAAGACTCTACGTTAAAAATCCGCCAGCGATCGCTATACAGGTAGGGGGTGTACATCAACAGCGCCATCTGTCGGGCAGGTACTCAGTACTCAATGTAAACACAGAACTCAATTTTCTCTCTGTCGGGCTACCGGCAAGACCTACTAATTCGCTGTTGTTAACTGGATTTGTTTTCACAACTATTTGGTGAAGTACACTATTCTAGTTTTGAGCTTTCGCTATGCAGGTGTTTTATCTCCATCTTAAAACTTGAACTCGTTTTGGATAGATTTAATTATGGTGACAAAGAGAGTATGGACTTTCTTTCACTTTTAAATGGCCGACCCTTCCCTTAGACGGAAGTGTGTTTAGGCTTTTAGTAATTATCTTATCACGTTATAGATTTTCCTCTATATTTTATATCTCTCCGCCTTTATTAGGCCTCTTCGATTAACTTTCCATTTTATAAACATATAAAAATAAATTTTAATGCTTTGTTTATATAACGTACTTAAAAAGGCAGAGCCTGAGAGTAGGCGGTCCTAACTGGAACCGAAGTTAATCAACGTTGAGCCCTTTATATCGTCTTTAGCTTTTAAAGAGCTAAGGTTTTAAACTTTTTAAATGTAATATTTTATGAAAGAATTTTTTTGATAGTCTTCGTACTGTTTTCAAAGATGAACTAACGTTTAGTTTTTTTTATGCTACGCAGTTGTTGACGTTCAGGACGTTCAACATGCGCTCTATCGTTACGATAGAGAGAGAGTGTATCACGGTTTCACTTTGCAGTAAGAGTAAATCGATTCTGACGTTTTGTTCATTCTTTCTTAGCTTAAATGTTTTAAATTCTAATTTAAAGGAACTTTTTATTTGAAAAACCTTTCAGTTTTTTTCCTTTAGTCAAATAACATTTTTTTTTTTGACGATATATAATTGGGCTCTTCTCTTAGGTGCGAAATCAAGAGAGAAAGAGAGAGAGAGATAGAGACGGAGGGAGAGAGAGGAGAGAAAACGTTCCGTTCAAGCGGGTAACGTTGTTCTCGTGTTACTCACGTCCCTAGTCGCTGTACGGGGAAGAAGGATAAAACGTTTTTAGGTTTTTATTCTCGTCCCCAGGCTATGTGCGGTGAGAGATTGAAAACGTAGTTATATGAACTAGTGTTTAGTCTCTTTCCCAGCCACTGATTTTTCTTTTTATCTTAAAATATGTTTTCTGTTTTTTGCTGGTATTATGAGCTTGCATTATACGACTAATTTCGCAATTACTACCTATTAATGAAGGGTAGAATTGCGTGTTTCAGGTAGAAATTAGTGCAAAACAGAAAATCGAAGTGATAAAGTGATATGCGCAAAGTGTTACAATGTTGCGTCCGAGGCGCAAAGTGTTACAGTGTTGCGTCCGAGGGTTCGTCTGTTCGTGCCTGTCGTTCACCTAGTCCGGGACCTCTTGCAAGCTCCCAAGCCCAGGGGAGAAGTAATGTCAAACGACTTATGGGTTGAGAGGCCTTGACCAACGAAGAGACGTTTTCCCTCTATGGTATCGGGTGTATCTTACCAAGATCTCCCCTACCATAAGACGAGAGAGACGTTGTTTCTCCTCGCCATCCGTAGGCTTTTCGCATAAGAAACCTGTCAAAGTGTTGCAGTCACAGACGAGGTTTCGTAGCCCTTAAGCGAAAGTCAGTCCTTTCAGGACAGGTCCAGCGTCCTGGTTACAGCCATTAGGACAGCTCTGACCCTATGCAGTCATCGGATAACTGCTCGCCGCCTAACAAAAGCTTAACACAGACTCCGAGAGTCTTTTTTTGTAGGCAAAGTGTTGCGGTCACAGACGTTACCCTCGTCTATTACCACGACCATTTCCGTTGATCCTTAAGGGGTTGTATGGCAAAACATGCAGTATATGCTTGCCTCCCATATGGAAGACTATTCTGCCAATTAGTCCGTTGAGTCTAGCCGTTTATCTCATCGATATCCTGGCTTTCAGCCAACCTAACGTTCCTTTGTGCTTACTGTTGACGTTGGCGTAGCTTAGTCACGTCAGTCAGGTTGTTTAGAACCACACTCGATGCGGTCTCGTGTGGTTTTTCAGCCGCATTTGGACGTTAGGCCACTGGCTGATGCTCCTGTTGACGTTCAAGACGTTCACTAACAATCGGAGTTGACTTGTTTTGACGCTGAGCGTCAACCTCCGCATTCTAGAGTTGTTTTGACTGCTCAGTCTAGGCAGTCAAAGCAGTCTCGAGTGGACGCTGTGCGTCCTCACGCACCTGTTGTGGTTGACAGTTCAGTTGTTGACAGTTCACAGACTGTCAAGCAGTTACATGACGTTGCGTTCTGGTCCGCTACTAATGCACCAGTGAGAGACTTAAGCTTTTATCGGACAAGGTTCCTGTAGATGAGGAAGTTGCTGTTCTCCCTCCTACTGATATTCCCTTGAGGACTCTGTAAGATGGAGAGGAGCCTAAAGCTGCTTAGCCTCCTATGGACTTTAATTAAATCATGATGATTTTTTTTAAGGATCTTCGTCCGGATCTTTTTGTAACTGCTGCTCCTCGTTCGCCTAAACGTCAGAGCTTACACTAGGCCTAGCTACTTCCAAGCCGTTGTTTTTAAGCTAGTGCTCTCTCGCTCTCCTAGAGAACGTTACGTTGGCTAGGCGACTGGTTCTTTCACCAGGAGGAGTTTGGGGGATACAGCCTTTGCTTTCCCTTCTTTTAATCTGGTTTATAGAGCGAGAGTCTGATATGACACGAGAGAAGTTCTCGGCTTGGGAGGTCATGCCTCTGCCCAGATAGACTTCTCAAATCTCGTAGACTCTCCCTGGCGCCTAGCCAGGAGACGCTCCAAGTTGTTTACAGGTCAACTTCTCAGCTGTTGTCGAGCCTTTGAAGTTTTGCTGTACTATTATGTCACGCATAACAAGGCTTTCAGGGATGGTAAACGGTTCCGCCTCAGTCGCTAACCCCGTCTGTTGCCACTCCTGCTCCCGTAGACCCTAAATGGGCTTTGCTGCAAGACATGCAGTCCAAGCTTGCGTCCTTGATAGAGGACTTAAATGCGGAGAAGAACCTTCTGGCCAACAACCTTCCAACCGGTCGGTTGTGCGCCCTGTTGACGCTGAGGTAACCTACTCGCGTCTGCCAGTTGAGGTGGTTCCTCCACCGATGCGACCCAGTGTGGGTTGCCAGCCGCACGTTGACGTTAAGCGACGCTCGGAGGTGGTTGTTGACGTTCAGGACGTTCAACAACCAGCAGAGGTGACTTGTTGTGACGCAGTGCGTCAACCTCAGCAACCCGGTAGGGTGTTGACTGCACAACCCAGACGGTCTAGACAGTTTCGGGTTGACGCTGTACTTCCTCGCGCTCCCATGGTTGTTGACAGTTCACAGACTGTGCAGCAGTTCCATGATATTGCGTCCGGCTCCGTCACGCATCCACCAGTGCGACCGGATTCAGCGAGTCAGACGTTGCCCACTCCGTTGCCGTTTCCTCATCAGTTTCGGATGAGGAACCCTCTGATGAGGACGTTGCTGAACAAGACGATCAGCCCCCAGCCCTGCTATCCATCCAGAAGATGCTGAAGAAGGAACGCTGCTCAGTCAGGCTGTGGATGAGTCTGGTAGGGACGCTGTCATCCGTGGATCAATTTGTGTCACTAGGAAGACTACACCTCCGTCCTCTTCTATACCATCTAACTTTTCACTGGAAAAAGGACAAGACGCTAGAAGCGGTCTCGATCCCGGTTTCCGAAAAGATAAAGTCTTGTCTGACTTGGTGAAAGGACTATATCAACCTAAGAGAGGGTCTTCCCCTGACTGTTCAGACTCCCAACCACGTTCTCTTCTCGGACGCATCGGACGTAGGCTGGGGTGCGACATTAGACGGTCGGGAATGCTCGGGATTATGGAACTCGAGTCAAAGGACAATGCATTTCAACTGCAAGGAGCTACTGGCAGTACGTCTGGCCTGGAAAGCTTCAGGTCTCTCCTTCAAGGCAAAGTGGTGGAGGTGAACTCGGACAACACCACGGCTTTGGCGTACATCTCCAAGCAAGGAGGGACCTACTCTCTGACGTTGTACGAGATCGCTAGGGACCTCTTCACCTGGTCAAAAGGTCTAGACATATCACTAGTAACGAGGTTCATCCAAGGCAACTTGAATGTCATGGCAGATTGTCTCAGTCGGAAGGGACAAATAATTCCAACAGAATGGACCCTCCACAAGGATGTATGCAAGAGACTTTGGGCCACCTGGGGCCTGCCAACCATAGATCTCTTCGCAACCTCGATGACCAAGAGGCTCCCAATCTATTGCTCACCAATCCCGGACCCAGCAGCAGTTCATATAGATGCCTTTCTCCTAGATTGGTCACATCTAGATCTATATGCATTCCCTCCGTTCAAGATTGTCAACAAGGTACTGCAGAAGTTCGCCTCTCACGAAGGGACAAGGTTGACGCTAGTTGCTTCCCTCTGGCCCGCGAGAGAATGGTTCACAGAGGTACTTCGATGGCTAGTAGACGTTCCCAGAACACTTCCCATAAGGGTGGACCTTCTACGTCAGCCACACGTAAAGAAGGTACTCCAAGGCCTCCACGCTCTTCGTCTGACTTCCTTCAGACTATCGAAAGACTCTCGAGAGCTAGAGGCTTTTCGAAGGAGGCAGCCAGAGCGATTGCTGGAGCAAGGAGAACATCCACCCTTAGAGTCTACCAATCGAAGTGGGAAATCTTCCGTATCTGGTGCAAGTCAGTATCCGTATCCTCGACCAGTACCTCTGTAACTCAAATAGCTGACTTCCTCTTATTCTGAGGAAAGAACGATCTCTTTCAGCTCCCTCTATCAAGGGTTACAGGTTACAAAAGCATGTTGGCATCAGTCTTCCGTCACAGAGGCTTAGATCTTTCCAACAATAAAGATCTACAGGACCTCCTTAAGTCTTTTGAGACCACGAAGGAGCGTCGTTTGGTTACACCTGGTTGGAATTTAGACGTGGTACTAAGATTCCTTATGTCAGACAGGTTCGAACCGCTACAATCAGCCTCCCTGAAAGATCTCACCTTAAAGACACTTTTCCTGGTATGCTTAGCCACAGCTAAAAGAGTCAGTGAGATTCATGCCTTCAGCAAGAACATCGGATTTTCATCCAAAACGGCTACATGTTCTACAACTTGGTTTTCTAGCCAAAACGAGCTGCCTTCTCGGCCTTGGCCAATATCGTTCGATATTCCAAACTTATCGTATGGTTGGAAATGAACTAGAAAGAGTCTTATGCCCTGTAAGAGCTCTTAAGTTCTATTTAAAACGAACTACTGTAAACCTTTACGAGGCCCGTCTGAAGCTTTATGGTGTTCAGTTAAGAAACCATCTTTGCCTATGTCAAAGAATGCTTTATCCTATTTTATCAGACTGTTAATACGAGAAGCTCATTCCCATCTGAATGAGGAAGACCAAGCTTTGCTGAAGGTAAGGACACACGAAGTTAGAGCTGTCGCAACTTCCGTGGCCTTTAAACAAAATAGATCTCTGCAAAGTATAATCGACGCAACCTATTGGAAAAGCAAGTCAGTGTTCGCGTCTTTTTATCTTAAGAATGTCCAGTCTCTTTACGAGAACTGCTACACTCTGGGACCATTCGTAGCAACGAGTGCAGTAGTGGGTGAGGGCTCAACCACTACAATTCCCTAATTCCATAACCTTTTTAATCTTTCTCTTGAAATGTTTTATTATTGTTTTTGGGTTGTCCGGAAGGCTAAGAAGCCTTTCGCATCCTACTTGATTTGGCGGGTGGTCAAAGTCATTTCTTGAGAAGCGCCTAGATTAGAGGTTTTGATGAGGTCCTGTTGTATGGGTTGCAACCCTTGATACTTCAGCTCCTAGGGGTCGCTCAGCATCCTAAGAGGATCGCGAGGCTCCGTAAGGAAGACGTACTTTAAAAGGCAGAGTAATTGTTCAAGTCGACTTCCTTACCAGGTACTTATTTATTTTATGTTTGTTATTTTGAATAACTGCTAAAATGAAATAAAAAATCCTTAGCTCATAATAATGTAAACAATTATTGCTGGTCTCTACCCACCCCCCTGGGTGTGAATCAGCTTATATAATCACCGGCTAAGTTTAATATTGAAAAATTTTATTTTTATAATAAAATAAATTTTTGAATATACTTACCCGGTGATTATATATTAAAGGACCCTCCCTTCCTCCCCAATAGAGACCCAGTGGACCGAGGAGAAAATTGAGTTCTGTGTTTACATTGAGTACTGAGTACCTGCCCGACAGATGGCGCAGTTGATGTACACCCCCTACCTGTATAGCGATCGCTGGCGGATTTTTAACGTAGAGTTTTCTGTCGAGCAACAGAGTTGCAGCTTATATAATCACCGGGTAAGTATATTCAAAAATTTATTTTATTATAAAAATAACATAATTTCCCATTACCAATCAAGCCCAGTCTTTCTCCACCATCCCCAACTGTTCTATGTATTACAAAATCCTTTAGGAGGATAAGCAACATAGGTGATAACACATTCCCCTGTTGTACTTCAATGTTTACTGGAAATTCATTTGATAAGACTCCATTAACATTAAATTTTCACTTGCTATGCTCATGAACAGACTTCATAGAATTTACATATCTAAGAGGAACTCCATAATAATGCAGGACTCTCCGCAAAGGCCATCAAAAGTGGATTTCTATATTCTACACATTGCTTTACATAGAAGATAGAAATTATCGTAAGCTGAAAAACATCTATAAAACTTTGAACGAGGTGTCAAAAACCAGTGCTGTTGTTACCAGTGGGTAGCAGGGAAGTACTGCCTTCCCCCCTTTCACTCACAGCAATCCTGCTTTGATTTTAGCCATGGTTGAGAACGGACATTCTCGTCCATGCTCCTGGAACTGGCTTTCCTAAAGTTTCAGCTCTATCCCATGGCTAAAAGACAGAGAAGCTGGCAGCCCAGTCAATGGTATTTACTCCCACTGATGCCACAAATGTGGAGAGGATGGCGGAAGCTAGGCTTCAGGCTTCATCTTGGGTGGACCACTGGTCTGGGTCTGGGGAGTTTTTGGCCACCATCAAAAACTTTGCTGGCCCTGAGAAGCTGAAAGTTTTTAAGAGCATCATTCTTACTGGTGCAAGGGTTCAAAATTCATAATGCACCTAACCAGTGGGCCAACTGGTTCTTGAATAGATGCAATTCCGTGGTCTCTAAGTTTCAGAGGCAGGTGACGAGGAGGAAGATCAACTTTCTCCAGAACTCCTCTGTAAGATCAGTGTCCTTGTTTCCTCTTGAGAAAGTCAGGCAATGACCGAGAAGTGGCGGAAGGTGAGCCTAGATCCCCTCCTCCACACGGCTATTACATCTCGGCCTTCCTCATCGGCATCTGCTGTGCCTAAGGCTTCTCCAACATCGAGACAAGGCCATAAAACAGTCAAGGTTGGCCAAGGGCTATACCAGGTAATCTCCAAAGGGTAGCCTTTCAGGGCAAGAGAGCTAGAGGACGAGTGGGAGACCTGGTGGACGTAGTCAACATCCCTACAAGGGATTTTTTCCTTCCCACAGTACCACTGTTGGGGGTGATGTCGGAGATTCAGGTGGCAAAGATGGCAATGCCAAGGGGCTGAACCCTGGACAGTCAGTGTTCTCCAATCGAGATATTTCATTGCATTCACCAGCTCTTCTCCTCCCCTGATTCGTCCCCCTATGAGATTATTGTCCTTCGATGCTATCAATAAAGGACAAAACCATTTGGGCTGAATTCCAGACCATGTTAGAGAAGGGCACTCTCCAATAGGTCCTCAACAGGTCTCTGGGCTTTTACAGTCAATGCTTTCTTGTAGAAAAGGCTTCTGGAGGCTGGAGATCAGTCATCATCCTCCCAGCTCCGAGCAAGCCATGGTCAAGCTTTATGATCACATTAGACCTGAGGGATGTGAACTTCTGGATCCCGGTCATTCTATCTTCAACAAAGTACCTTCAGGGGGCTGTACTTCGGCCTGTCAATCTCCTCACCAGGTATTCATGTGAATATTCACTTTAGCCCTGGCCTGGGCCCATGCGAGTGGTATTCATCACCTCCGTTATCTAGATGATTGGCTGATCCTGGCAGATTCGGTGGAGACCCTTTTCCACCATCAAGGTAGATTTCTCCAGGTTTGCCTCAATCTGGGGATCATGGTAAACAGGGAAAAATTGAACTAAGAGTCAAATCAGGGCATGGTATACCTGGGGATGAGGGTAAATACCATTCAAGTGAAAGTCTTCCCCACCAGTGGCATTGACTGTTAAGTCACCTGGTATCATTAGAGCGCTTGATACCAAACAGTCATCTTCACATGCGCTCACTTCAATAGCAACTGAATGCCTTTAGTTCTCAGGGCTGGGACCATCCTAGAATGTGTATTCTGGTGGAGACAGAGCAGAAGAAAGACCTGAGTTGGTGGAATCTCGATTGCAACATTCTCAGAGGCGTATACCTTTCTCCTCCTCAGGATTTTATGCTCTTCACCAATGCGTCAAAAGAAGGGTGGGCGCTCACCTGCTATAACACAAGACCTCCTGACTGTGATCTGAGTCTGATCTGCTTTTTCATATAAACCTCCTTGAGTTGAAAACAATGCTCCTTGCTCTTCAACATTTCCAACAACCTCTGTCAGGTCACTCGGGAGTGTTGATGAGTGACATGAGTGTAGTGATGTACTTGAACAAACAAGGAGGTACTAGTCATATTAACTTTGCTTACTAACTATAGAAATCCTGTGTTGGACAGAAGACAATGCAATCTCCCTGTCAGTCTGGTTCATACCAGGCATATAGAATATCTTGGCAGACAATATGAGTGGGAAGACTTGGATAGTTGAATTTGAGTGGTCTTTGAGTCCTCAAATGGTGGAAAAAACAATGACCTGTTTGTGACGTCCCTAATCCGGAAACTTCCGGTGTACTGTACTGCTTGCCAGTACCAAACTCAGAGGCTGTATTCAAGGATGACTTCCAACACTTGTGGGACAATATGGACATCTATGCGTTTCCCTGTTCTGGCTCTTGAGGAAAGTCCTCAACAGGGTCAGATCTGCAACCAACCTATCAATAACTGGGATAGCTCCGCTATGGCCGCAGGCAGAATGGTACCCGGATCTTTTACTGCTGCTGTTAGAGGTTCTGACGGAGTTATTTAAACCTTCCCAACCTGTCAACTACACATTCAGATTTATCACAGATCAGTTGCATATCTACAACTTCACGCCTTTAGGTTATTCAGCAACTACTCACTCAATGAGGGTTTGTTCCATAGCTGGAATACAAACCAACGCTATTTATAGGGGTATTACTTTCTGCAAAGCTGAAAGGACGAGCCATTAAGATTTAGCAAGGGTTAACTACCCATCCCAATAATTAGCATGGGATTATGGGGGTTAGCCTGCTACATCTCCCACTCACACACTTATCATTGCGCTTACTTTGCCTTTGGCTCGGATGGAGTGTGGTTGTCACCGACCTTCATCCTCTCCAACTTTTGGACTGCCATTAATTGCTTTTTTTGCTTTTTCCTTCAGTGTATGTGTGTGTGCTATGTTCTCCTACGGCCATGCGGACTAGTTCGGGAACTAAAGGCCGCACCTGCGGGAAGTTTATGTCTGCTGTGGGATGGATACCCACAGCCTGTCCCACGTCTGCAGAGGACAGCAATGTGACGAAGATAAGTGTAGTGAGTGTCAGGAGTGGTCTTCCTCCCAGTGGGAAAGGTATGGGTGTAGGCGGAAGAAGAAATCTATGCGGGATTCTTTCCCTTTGAAGCAGAAGAAACCCAAGGCTTCTTCCTCCACCTCCTGACCTTCCTCTGAAGCTCCTACTCGGACAGTTTCCTCCGGAGGACCGACGAGTAGTAGCGAAGGCCGATTAACACCTGGCCAATCTCAGTCCTTGAGAGACGGTGCTGCCTCCGCTAGCAAGGTTGCCCTGGCTCTCCCTCCAAGTGAGGCTATTTGTCTCTCCTCTGTTTCAGTACTGGTTCTCGTTGCATTTGCCCATGAACCTCCCAAGGAGGCGTTGCTGCAGTTTTTTGCACCGGGGTGCTGTGCCAGCTGCTCCTGCGGCTGCGTCTACTTCTCCATCTTCCGCCGCCGAGGTCTTTGATCCTTCCCCTGACGAACATCCTTTTGGGGAGAGCAAAGTCCGAGGCACTTCTCTCCGACGAGTGTTTCCCTTTTGAGAAAAGGGTCTCGCTTAGAGAGTCCTCTTTGGAGGCTTGGTGTCGGTCAGCCTGCTGATCCTACGCTTCTACATTGTCGCGTTGGCAGCAGGCGACCTTACCGTGTCCGTCCTCCTCTTTGCCTTCAGGCACTTCTTGCCCCATCAGCCAAGAGACGTCTCTTCACTTCCACTTTTCTTCAGTCTTCTTTTTTGGAAGAAAATGTTTGACCTTCACCTCCTTCTCCGATCTCTTCTTGTCACTCTACGTCTCACCAGGCTCTTGCCCAACGTTCTTCTGCTCGATAGACTCACCATTGTCCAGCAGAGCGTGAATCGCCTACGCGCTCACCTCGTGAATCGCCTACGTGTGCACCTCGTGAATCGCCTACGCGCTCACCTTGTGAATCGCCTACGCGTTCACCTCGTGAATCGCCTGACCATCGTCTCCCTACTCGTGAAACGCGCCTTAACGCATGAATTGCCTGACCATCGTCATCGAGTGACCTCTCGTGCACCACCTAAGCGGTTGGTTACTCGTGAATCGTCTTCTCCGCAGCCTTCAGTGCGTGAATCTCTTGACGTTTGACATGGAGCTACTTCTACACCAGCGCATCTGGCTCGTGTATCGCCTGACCATCGTCATCGAGCAATTTCTCGTGTACCGCCTAGGCATGTGGCTACTAGTGAATTGCCTACGTCTCTTCCAATGCGTGCATCGCCTGACCATCAACAACAAACGACATCCCATGCTCCACCTAAACAATCGATCGCTCGTAAATTGCCTACTCATTCGACTTCTCTCCATGCTACCACTGAGTGAGAATTGCTGACAACGCGGGAATTGCTTCCAAATCGGAAATCGCCTGCTCCTCTACGCTCCCCTTTTCATCAGCGTTCACCTGCTCTACAGCGATCGCCCGCTCGTCAGCGTTCGCCAGCTCGGCAAACTTCACCTGCTCGTCAGCGTTTGCCTGCTTGTCAGCATTCTCCTGCTCTTCAGCGATCGCCTGCTCGTCAGCGTTCGCCTGCTTGGCAACAGTCACCTGCTCGTCAACGATTGCCGATCCGTCGGCATTGACCTCATTGATCTCATGAGTCGCGTAAGCCTTTGCCGTCTCGAGAAATGCGTATTGATCATCCAATGAACCAATGTTCATCCATACACCATCGTATTCTCAAACCATCGCGTTCGCTTACCTGTTTGTGAGCCTCTTCAACGCGATTCGTTGTTCATCGGTCGGCCTTCACTCCTAGCAACGCGTGAGTCGCCTCCTCAGTGATTGTCGACAAACCGACCTGCCTCTCGGGCAGTAGTAACAATCAATCCCGCTTACCATGATATCGCTCTCCAACGCGGGAACACTCTCCCTCCTATCGCTCTTCCAGCCATCGATCTTCAAGTTGTGAACAGGAGGTTACTTGTTGCTCTCCAACACTTCAGCGACCACCACATCCTCTTGCAAGAGAGGATCTGCAACTGCAACCACGAAAAGCAGTGGTTGTGGCCTCCAAAAGTAGGGTGAGTAACGATTGTTTACCTCATCCCCACTCCCCTTCCGTAAACTCGTAACGTCGCGACTGCTGGGGAAGGAGGGAGGTGGTAAGATTCAGGATTTCAGGATTCCTAAATTCTGAGCGTTTAGAAGGGAATCGACTTCTACTGCCCTTAAGTCATCAGCGTCGGTTGTGGAGAACCCGTGGAAGGACCGTTTATCCGCTATCCCTTCGGGGGATCTATCAGAGAATGCGTTAATTAGTAAGCAGCCATGGTTCAACACCTTGGTTAGGGTGGTAACTCAAGCCATTGCCCCCATACTTCCTTCACGTACGTCGGAAGCCTCAGCGAGTCCAACCGATCCGGGACTTAGCACCACGACTGCTTCCTCCCCTCGGAAGAGGAAGAGGGGATCCCCTGATAAGGTTCCTTCAATGATAGTCAAGCTGACCCCGATCAAGACGCGTAGGGTAGAGAGGTTTCACCATCGCCTCGGCCCCTCAGTGCCTCATCCACCATTTCTAGTGGAAATCAAAGGGAAGAGGTAGTGTCAGACTCTCCCCTTCCGTCACCGATGAAAAGCCCCCAAGTAGAGAGCATAGGCTCACTTACAGCTCCTCGTTCTCTCCCTTTTGAGGTCACGACATCTAGACCTTCTGCCTTGGAGCCCCAGTTTCCTCCTAGAAGGGAACCTAAAGACTCTAAAGACTATTCCCAAGTCCTCCTTCAGGATTTAGAACTCCTCTGAGGGTTCCACAAGCTGAGTCAGTCTTCCACTTGACAAGCATGACCCACCCGGGGCGAGACCTTGTTGGTGGATGAAGATCCCGCTGCCAGCCCAGCTTCGGATGAAGATCAGAGAGAGTCAGAACACGCCTTTTGGCAGGTTCTGTCCGTTATGAGGGCCGTTAACGGGTTACCAGATCCGGAAACGGCCCCTCAAGAAGGCAAAGACACGGTCCTAGACCGTGTTTTGGGCACCCAAGAGCCTCCTAAGGTCAGTGCAGCTTTGCCCTGTCCCGGGGGTTAAAGGGTGTCTGGTGTAAGATCGCCTCCTACCTGTCTTCCATCTCTGAATCTTTTCTTTTCTCCTCGTCGTACAAAGTCCTCTCACCTTCAGGTGCCAACCAGAGGAGATATTACGACATTATGGACAAGACCTCTTGAGAATGTCACCCATCACCCCCTGGAAGAGCTGACCAAGGGAGTCTCTCTTGAGAGGTTCTCTTCACGTCAGGTCTCATTCTCAGTGTCTGAGATCCTAAGCCAAGAGAAGGTTGTGAAGTACGCCATGGAGGCTACTTCGTGGCAGGATCATTGGTTGGGATCAGTAGGAATCCTGGTGCGAACCGAGGATTTCTCCAAGGATCGCACCAGGAAGGCCTTGGAGACCTTCCTTCTCTCTGGCACCTGCACCATTGAGTGTCTGGCCCACCAGGTAGTAACCCTGTGGGCCAACATCATTTTGAAGCGAAGGGATGCGGTGGCCGAGAGATTTCACCAGCAGGCCTGAACGCTGAGATCACTAGGCTTCGAACCTCCTCCATGGAGAGGGTCTTCCTCTTTGAGCCTAGGGACGTCGAGCAGGCTGCGGAGAGGTGGAGGAAGTCCAACGTGGAGTTCCTCCTTCATAGGGTCCTACAGACCTCCAGCCCCTTCAAAGACCAGTCAAGTGAAATAGTCATGAAAGAAAATGGCAGCAATTACTAAGTTGAAGGTGTCTAAGAAGCCCTTTCCTGTCAAGGACGGGAAAGGCAACAAGTCCAGCCGTGGAGGCAAACACCAAAGAGGTGGCGGTAAGAACCACAATTGCTAGGATAGGTTATACCCCTACTCATCCACCACCAGGGGGATGCCTACAAAGCTGCTGGACCAGGTGGATGCAGCTCGGGGCTGAACCCTGGATGACCTCTGTGTTTCGCTCAAGGTATTGCATCCCGTTCATTTTATCTCTCCCTCCACTGACCAAGAATCCAGTGCTTGTGAGCTCCTTTGTGATAGGATCAGCAAAGGGGCAGTCCCTCCGTGCCAAAGCCCAGACCATGTTGGAGAAGGGCGCTCTCCAGGAGGTCCTCGATGGGTCCCCAGGCTTCTTCAGTTGACTCTTTCTTGTGAAAAAGGCATCTGGAGGCCGGATCCAGTCATCGATCTCTCAGCTCTGAACAATTTTTTTGATCAGACTTTGTTCAGCATGGAGACGGCAGACACGGTTAGACTAGCGATAAAACCGCAGGACTTTGTGTATACTGGATCTGAAGAACGCATACTTCCAGATCCAAATCTATCCGTCTTTAAGGAAGTATCTGAGATTCAACATCGACAACAAGACATACCAGTTCGGGGTGCTGTGTTTCGGACTTTCCACAGCACCCCAGGTCTTCACAAGAGTTTTTGCCCTAGTGTCATCCTGGGCTCACAGGTTTGCCATCTGTCTCTTTCGTTACCTGGACGACTGGCTGATCCTGGCAGACTCGGTGGCAACTCAACCTCAGCACCTGGACTAGCTTCTGAGGCTTTGCCAAGATCTGGGGATCATGGTAAACCTCAAGAAGTCTTCCCTGTTTCCCACGGTATTAGACATCAATCTGCACAAAGCCTTCCCATCAGAAGACAGGATAGCAAGGCTGAGGAAAGCAGCAAGACCTTTCCTCAGACAAGAACAACTCCCAGTCCAGAAGTGGCAAAGTCTCTTCGGACACCTATCATCCTTGTCCCGTCTAGTTCCCAACAGTCGCCTCAGGATACGATCTCTCCAGTGGTGTCTAAAGTCTAATTGGAATCAAGCCTTCGATTCCCTGGACACTTTCCCATGGGATGAGAGGAAAGGACGGACCTCGGATGGTGGTTGGCAGACGAGAATCTGCTGAAGGGTGTCAATCTTCTCATCCCACCTCCCAATTTAATGCTGTTCTTGAATGCATCAAAGGAAGGTGGGGGGCCCACGTGCTGCAGCACACGGCCTCAGGCCTTTGGTCAGAGTCCGAAATGTATCTTCACATGAATCTTGTTGAGAGGAAGGCTGTCTTTTTGGCCCTTCTACAGTTCCACCAGTTCCTGGCGGGTCACTCAGTGGTGGTGATGAGCGACAACACCATGGTAGTGGCTTACATCAAGAAGCAAGGAGGTACTTTTTCGCAGCCCCTATACCATCTAGAAGTAGAGATACCAAGATGGGCGGAAGTCCATTCGGTCACCCTGTCAGCTCGCTGACAATCTAAACAGAGCGTCGCAGATAGTGGGCTCCATATGGTATTTGGATCATCTAGTAGCCAACAAAGTTCTGACCTTCTGGGGTTCTGCGACTGTGGATCTGTTCGCAACGGCTCTGAAATTCAGGTTCCCGCTGTACTTCTCCCCAGTCCCAGATCCCAAGGCTCTCTGGCAAGATGCATTCCAACTACGGTGGGACAACATCGACGTATACGTATTCCCACCGTTTTGTCTGAGGAGAAGAGTACTCAACAAGACTATAACATTAGTCAATCCTTCAATGACCCTCATAACTACGCTATGGTATCATGTGGAGTGGTTCCCGGACCTTCTGCTGTTCCTGACAGAGCTCCCAAGAGAACTTCCTCCACAACACAATCTACTCAGAAATCCACATATCAACATCTATCACAAGGCAGTATCTTCGATATGTCTACATCTCCCCACACAGAGGATTTTCGCAACAAGTTACGAAAATGATTCTGGCTATCTGCTAAAATCTTCAGCCTCAGTCTACCAGGCAAAGTGGAATGTTTTCTGTGGTTGGTGTCGTGGAACGGGTCTTAATCCACTCGATGCCACTATTCCATCAATAGTGGAGTTCCTCGAGTATTTGCAGGAAGAAATACGTCCCAGTATTAGCGGTTAAAGGCTATCGGTCAGCCTTGAGTCTTGCTTTTAAACTGAAAGTAATGGACATTTCCTTATCGCTGGAACTTTCCCTCCTCATATGCGAAGTTATGAACTTACCTGTCCTCAGTCTGAAGTGAGACCTCCCCCGTACGAACCATTGCGCCAGGCAACAGATCAACACCTGACTTGGAAGACGGTGTTCCTACTCACCTTGGCATCAGCCAAACGAGTTAGCAAACTTAATGGTCTCCCTTATGACGTCGCCCTTTCAAGGGGATGGGGAGAGGTAAGCTTCAGTTCCGTCCCTGAGTTTGCTGCAAAGATTCAGAATCCGGGGGTTATCCGAGGGTTTCAGATCCTAGTTTCGAATTCCAGGTAACGAGTCTCCTCTCTGTAACCCAGATCATCTGTTACTATGCCCAGTAAGGTTTTTTGAGCCACTACCTCAAGAGAAGAGCAGCAGCTTGGCCCAGAGTGTCCACGCTCTTCGTAAGCATGAGCAGAACTAAGAGGAGGGTCACGAAGAATACAATCTCGGCATGGATTTCCAAAGTCATTAACTTTGCTGTGAATCCCGACCCTCCTCCAACACTTTGTCCCAGAGCTCATGATGTCAGGGGTGTTGCTACGTCCCTGGCCTACAAAAAGATCTATCCTGTGATACAGGTATTGCAAGCAGGTGTGTAGAAACAACAAACAACATTCACCGCCAACTACCTGCAAGACCCAACCCACAGGAACCTTGAAACGTTCTCTATCTGTCCCGTGGTGGCTGCACAACAGCTGGTTTAATACCTCAAGCTTCTTATTGGAGAAGTAGCAGAAGGTTGAGGGCATTGGTTACCCGGGTTTTAGTGAATGAAAAGGAATGTCTGGCTCTTTTCCTTTCTTCATCCTCCCCTCTTTAGGGGAAATCAGCATCCCGGAACCTCTGCATAAGCTGGCCTCAAACCTCTGCAGGTAAACCATCGCTCCCTTGTGTAACCTGGTATTGGGAATGTCTCGGTGTCTTCAGTTATTTCCTACAAGACTCGGAATAACATTTACATGGACAGTCACACTGCTAGTTTATCACCACACAACTTGGGTAGGCCATTGACAATGCTTAGCAGGTTTATTGAGGTTTTAGGGTCTCCTTATTGTTGCACAAAAATTTACACAGATTGGCAGGGATGTCCACCCTCCTAATGGTGAGTCTCCCCTATAAATAGCGTTGGTGTGTATTCCAGTTATGGAATAAATGACAAATTCAGAGGTAATTTGTATTTTTCCTAATGATACAAACCTTAGCTATGTATACGTACTTGCCCGCCAACCCTGTTCCCCTTGAAGTCCTATCTCCAAGCATAGTGAGTGCAATCATAGGTGTGTGAGTGGGAGGGGTAGCAGGGTAACCCACCTCCTAACTAGTGGAATGGGTAGTTACCCCCTCCTAAATTTTAATGGCTTGTCCTTTTGGCAAAGTCCTATGAATAGCTAAGGTTTGTATCTTTAGCAAAAATACAAATTATCTCCGAATTTGTCATTTTTGCAACCAATGGTAAAACAGATGTCTTGATACCTCAGAAGGTCATCATCCTCAGTTTATCAGGCAAAATTGGCGATCTTTTGTCGTTGGTTTCTCTCTTCTTGGTGCTGAATTTTTGCTTTACCTCCGGGAGGAAAGTTGGCTGTAAAAGCCTATTGCTCAGCCTTGAGTCAGGTCTATAGACTGAAAGATGATATTTCCTATTGTGTGGAGTTTTCTATGCTTATACAAAGCTTTGAGCAAGCTTGCCCCCAGTCAGAAGTTAGATCATGGAAGGTTATGAAAGTTCTGCATTCCCTTAAAAGCCTCTGACTGAGACTTGGCTGAAGACAGTCATTTTGCTCTCCCTAGCCTTAGCCAAGAAGGTTGGTGAACTGCATGGTCTTTCCTACTACTTCCTCCATTCAGGGGGATGGGGCCAGGTCTCGTTCAACTTCATCCCTGAGTTCTTTGCGAAGACTCAAAATCTGGCAGTCAAGAGATTTGAGTCTTCGGGAAGTAACCTATGATTCTAAGTGGCTGTTTTTATGTCCTGTGAGAGTGCTAAGTTGCTATCTCAAATGCACAAGAGGAGCTCACCCTCATACAAAACATGTTTGTTAGTACTGACAGGGTAAAGAAAATCACAAAAAACACCATCTCTTCTTGGATTAGGCTGATCAATGACTGTGCCATTAATCCCTCTCCTTCTCAATAAGGAAAGGCACGACCTAGAGCTCATGATGTCAGAGGCGTGTGGCATTCAGAAAAAGCCTTTCTGTGACGTTGGCACTACAGGCTGGTGTATGGAGGCGCTAAACCACTTTCATAGGCCACTACCTGTGAGACGTAACACAGGTCTCTAGATATATTCTCTGTAGGATATATGGTGGTTGTTCAACAAGTCATATAACTACCTTTGCTCCCTCACAGGACTACAGTCATCCCTTCTTATATGTGGAGTTAGATAACGGAGACAGGCGCAAAAAGCGAGAATCTGTGAATACTTGCTATCTTAGGGTGGGTTAACTCCTAACCTACCAATTCACTGCCCATTGCCTATGGGTAGTCGGCTAACGAACTAAATAACCCACTGTATTACCTAATATTGCTTTTACATGGCTTCTATCACAGTACTGTATACTTAAGCATTGTGTTAATGAATGAACACATTTTAGTAAGTGTACTGTATGTGTTCACATGCATACTACATATATACATGGTAAGACTATTACAGTACAGTATACACATTCATGCATACATATAATACAAACAGTGACAACAAAACTCTGTTGTTCCAATCCAACAACATTTGCTGATATTGTAGTTTATATTACTGCAATATATGTACAGTATTATCACTACAGTAAAGCTTAATTGGCTAAGATAACACTCATGAGTGATCGCTGTTTTCAGCAGGTCAAGTCGCACCATTCAAACTCACCATACACATACAGTACAGTATTTACATTACTACTGTAAAGTACAGTGATATCTCACAATACGAAATTAATTGGTTCTGTGATGACTTTCGCACTGTGATTTGTTCGCATTGTGAGTTCCAATTTACAGTACATGTAAATCGCCTACTTGATTTCAAGCCCAACAAAAACACCACATTATGTTTTTATTATAAGGCTAAACTCCACTAAATACAATGAAATACAACCATTTGGATCATTCAATAATAACCTAACAGTTAATAACCTGTAAATTAAATGTATAATTAGAACAGACTGTACAACAATCCAATAATAAATAGAAAATAAAGTAACAAAAATATGGAACCTTACCTTTGGAGTGAGGCAATGTCCGAAAGCAAATCGGCGGGTCGGCCGAGGAGGATGACAAATGGCAGAAAATATTAACACTTAACTTTACAGTAAACTTTAAATTTCTTTTATTTTGCATTTTTCAATATTTAACTTAGCCGGTGATTATAATAGCTGCAACTCTGTTGCTCGACAGAAAACTCTAAGGTAAAATTCGCCAGCGATCGCTACACAGGTTGCGGGTGTGCCTAACAGCGCCATCTGTCGTCCAGATACCCAGTACTCAATGTAAACAAAGATCTCAATTTTCTCTCTGTCGAGCTATCGACAAGACGCTCTTACTCGCTGTTGCTAAACTGGAGTTTTTTCACAACTAATTGGTGAAGTACTTTATTCTAGTTTTGAGCTTTCGCTATGCAGGTGTTTTATCTTCATCTTAAATCTTGAACTCGTTTTGGATAGATTTAATTATGGTGACAAAGAGAGTATGGACTTTCTTTCACTTTTAAATGGCCGACCCTTCCCTTAGACGGAAGTGTGTTTAGGCTTTTAGTAAATATCTTATCACGTTATAGATTTTCCTCTATATATTTTATATCTCTCTGCCTTTATTAGGCCTCTTCGATTAACTTTCCATTTATTATAAACATATAAAAATAAATTTTAATGTTTTGTTTATATAGACCTTTCCTGAGAGTAGGCGGTCCTAACTTGGAAACCGAAGTTAATCAACGTTGAGCCCTTTATATCGTAATTAGCTTTTAAAGAGCTAAGGATTTAAAACTTTTTAAATGTAATATTTTATGAAAGAATTTCTTTGATAGTCTTCGTACTGTTTTCAAAGATGAACTAACGTTTAGTTTTTTTATGCTACGCAGTTGTTGACGTTCAGGACGTTCAACATGCGCTCTATCGTTACGATAGAGAGAGAGTGTATCACGGTTTCACTTTGCAGTAAGAGTAAATCGATTCTGACGTTTTGTTCATTCTTTCTTAGCTTAAATGTTTTAAATTCTAATTTAAAGGAACTTTTTATTTGAAAAACCTTTCAGTTTTTTCCTTTAGTCAAATAACATGTTTTTTTTGACGAAATATAATTGGGCTCTTCTCTTAGGTGCGAAATCAAGAGAGAAAGAGAGAGAGAGATAGAGACGGAGGGAGAGAGAGGAGAGAAAACGTTCCGTTCAAGCGGGTAACGTTGTTCTCGTGTTACTCGCGTCCCTAGTCGCTGTACGGGGAGGAAGGATAAAACGTTTTTAGGTTTTTATTCTCGTCCCCAGGCTATGTGCGGTGAGAGATTGAAAACGTAGTTATATGAACTAGTGTTTAGTCTCTTTCCCAGCCACTGATTTTTTTATCTTAAAATATGTTTTCTGTTTTTTGCTGGTATTAATGAGCTTGCATTATACGACTGATTTCGCAATTACTAACTTTTAATGAAGGGTAGAATTGCGTGTTTCAGGTAGAAATAAGTGCAAAACAGAAAATCGAAGTGATAAAGTGATATGCGCAAAGTGTTAGTGTTGCGTCCGAGGCGCAAAGTGTTACAGTGTTGCGTCCGAGGGTTCGTCTGTTCGTGCCTGTCGTTCACCTAGTCCGGGACCTCTTACATGCTCCCAAGCCCAGGGGAGAAGTAATGTCAAACGACTTATGGGTTCGAGAGGCCTTGACCAACGAACAGACGTTTTTCCCTCTATGGTATCGGGTGTATCTTACCAAGATCTCCCCTACCATAAGACGAGAGAGACGTTGTTTCTCCTCGTCATCCGAAGGCTTTTCGCATAAGAAACCTGTCACAAGGTTTCGAAGCCCTTAAGCGAAAGTCAGTCCTTTCAGGACAGGTCCAGCGTCCTGGTTACAACCATTAGGACAGCTCTGACCCTATGCAGTCATCGGATAACTGCTCGCCGCCTAACAAAAGCGTAACACAGACTCCGAGAGTCTTTTTTTGTAGGCAAAGTGTTGCGGTCACAGACGTTACCCTCGTCTCTTACCATAACCATTTCCGTTGATCCTTAATGGGTTGTATGGCAAGACATGCAGTATATGCTTGCCTCCCTTATGGAAGACTATTCTACCGATTAGTCCGTTGAGTCTAGCCGTTTATCTCATCGATATCCTGGCTTTCAGCCAACCTAACGTTCCTTTGGGCTTACTGTTGACGTTGGCGTAGCTTAGTCACGTCAGTCAGGTTGTTTAGAACCACACTCGATGCGGTCTCGTGTGGTTTTTCAGCGGCATTTGGACGTTAGGCCACTTGCTGATGCTCCTGTTGACGTTCAAGACGTTCACTAACAATCGGAGTTGACTTGTTTTGACGCTGAGCGTCAACCTCCGCATTCTAGAGTTGTTTTGACTGCTCAGTCTAGGCAGTCAAAACAGTCTCGAGTGGACGCTGTGCGTCCTTACGCACCTGTTGTGGTTGACAGTTCAGTTGTTGACAGTTCACAGACTGTCAAGCAGTTACATGACGTTGCGTTCTGGTCCGCTACTAATGCACCAGTGAGTGTGGACTCTGCTTGTAAAGCATTGCCACCACGGTAGGTCTCTCCCTTGCTTGAGACTCAGCTTTTATCGGACAAGGTTCCTGTAGATGAGGAAGTTGCTGTTCTCCCTCCTACTGATATTCCCTTGAGGACTCTGTCAGATGGAGAGGAGCCTAAAGCTGCTTAGCCTCCTATGGACTTTAATTAAATCATGATGATTTTTTTTTAAGGATCTTTGTCCGGATCTTTTTGTAACTGCTGCTCCTCGTTCGCCTAAACGTCAGAGCTTACACTAGGCCTAGCTACTTCCAAGCCGTTGTTTTTAAGCTAGTGCTCTCTCGCTCTCCTAGAGAGCGTTACGTTGGCTAGGCGACTGGTTTTTCACCAGGAGGAGTTTGGGGGATACAGCCTTTGCTTTCCCTTCCTTTAAACTGGTTTATAGAGCGAGAGTCTGATATGACACGAGAGAAGTTCTCGGCTTGGGAGTTCATGCCTCTGCCCAGATAGACTTCTCAATTCTCGTAGACTCTCCCTGGCGCCTAGCCAGGAGACGCTCCAAGTTGTTTACAGGTCAACTTCACAGCTGTTTTCGAGCCTTTGAAGTTTTGCTGTACAATTATGTCACGCATAACAAGGCTTTCAGGGATGGTAAACGGTACCGCCTCAGTCGCTAACCCCGTCTGTTGCCACACCTGCTCCCGTAGACCCTAAATGGGCTTTGCTGCAAGACATGCAGTCCAAGCTTGCGTCCTTGATAGAGGACTTTAATGCGGAGAAGGTTGCTACCGAACCTTCTGGCCAACAACCTTCCAACCGGTCGGTTGTGCGCCCTGTTGACGCTGAGGTAACCTACTCGCGTCTGCCAGTTGAGGTGGTTCCTCCACCGATGCGACCCAGTGTGGGTCGCCAGCCGCACGTTGACGTTAAGCGACGCTCGGAGGTGGTTGTTGACGTTCAGGACGTTCAACAACCAGCAGAGGTGACTTGTTTTGACGCAGTGCGTCAACCTCAGCAACCCGGTAGGGTGTTGACTGCACAACCCAGACGGTCTAGACAGTCTCGGGTTGACGCTGTGCTTCCTCGCGCACCCATGGTTGTTGACAGTTCACAGACTGTGCAGCAGTTCCATGATATTGCGTCCGGCTCCGTCACGCATCCACCAGTGCGACCGGACTCAGCGAGCCAGACGTTGCCCACTCCGTTGCCGTTTCCTCATCAGTTTTCGGATGAGGAACCCTCTGATGAGGACGTTGCTGAACAACAAGACGATCAGCCCCCAGAATAGATCAAGCCCTGCTATCCATCCAGAAGATGCTGAAGAAGGAACGCTGCTCAGTCAGGCTGTGGATGAGTCTGGTAGGGACGTTGTCATCCGTGAAACAATTTGTGGCACTAGGAAGACTACACCTCCGTCCTCTTCAATACCATCTAGCTTTTCACTGGAAAAAGGACAAGACGCTAGAAGCGGTCTCGATCCCGGTTTCCAAAAAGATAAAGTCTTGTCTGACTTGGTGGAAGGACAATATCAACCCAAGAGAGGGTCTTCCCCTGGCTGTTCAGACTCCCAACCACGTTCTCTTCTCGGATGCATCGGACGTAGGCTGGGGTGCGACATTAGACGGTCGGGAATGCTCGGGAATATGGAACTCGAGTCAAAGGACAATGCATATCAACTGCAAGGAGCTACTGGCAGTACATCTGGCCTTGAAAAGCTTCAGGTCTCTCCTTCAAGGCAAAGTGGTGGAGGTGAACTCGGACAACACCACGGCTTTGGCGTACATCTCCAAGCAAGGAGGGACCTACTCTCTGACGTTTACGAGATCGCAAGGGACCTCCTCACCTGGTCAAAAGGTCTAAACATATCACTAGTAACGAGGTTCATCCAAGGCAACTTGAATGTCATGGCAGATTGTCTCAGTCGGAAGGGACAAATAATTCCAACAGAATGGACCCTCCACAAGGATGTATGCAAGAGACTTTGGGCCACCTGGGGCCAGCCAACCATAGATCTCTTCGCAACCTCGATGACCAAGAGGCTCCCAATCTATTGCTCACCAATCCCGGACCCAGCAGCAGTTCATATAGATGCCTTTCTCCTAGATTGGTCACATCTAGATCTATATGCATTCCCTCCGTTCAAGATTGTCAACAAGGTACTGCAGAAGTTCGCCTCTCACGAAGGGACAAGGTTGACGCTAGTTGCTCCCCTCTGGCCCGCGAGAGAATGGTTCACCGAGGTACTTCGATGGCTAGTAGACGTTCCCAGAACACTTCCCCTAAGGGTGGACCTTCTACGTCAGCCACACGTAAAGAAGGTACACCAAGGCCTCCACGCTCTTCGTCTGACTGCCTTCAGACTATCGAAAGACTCTCGAGAGCTAGAGGCTTTTCGAAGGAGGCAGCCAGAGCGATTGCTAGAGCAAGGAGAACATCCTTCCTTAGAGTCTACCAATCGAAGTGGGAAATCTTCCGAAACTGGTGCAAGTCAGTATCCGTATCCTCGACCAGTACCTCTGTAACTCAAATAGCTGACTTCCTCTTATATCTGAGGAAAGAATGATCTCTTTCAGCTCCCACTATCAAGGGTTACAGAAGCATGTTGGCATCAGTCTGCCGTCACAGAGGCTTAGATCTTTCCAACAATAAAGATCTACAGGACCTCCTTAAGTCTTTTGAGACCACGAAGGAGCGTCGTTTGGTTACACCTGGTTGGAATTTAGACGTGGTACTAAGATTCCTTATGTCAGACAGGTTCGAGCCGCTACAATCAGCCTCCCTGAAAGATCTCACCTTAAAGACTCTTTTCCTGGTATGCTTAGCCACAGCTAAAAGAGTCAGTGAGATTCATGCCTTCAGCAAGAACATCGGATTCTCATCTGAAACGGCTACATGTTCTCTACAACTTGGTTTTCTAGCCAAAAACGAGCTGCCTTCTCGACCTTGGCCAAAATCGTTCGATATTCCAAGCTTATCGAATATGGTTGGAAATGAACTAGAAAGAGTCTTATGCCCTGTAAGAGCTCTTAAGTTCTATTTAAAACGAACTAAACCTTTACGAGGCCCGTCTGAAGCTTTATGGTGTTCAGTTAAGAAACCATCTTTGCCTATGTCAAAGAATGCTTTATCCTATTTTATCAGACTGTTAATACGAGAAGCTCATTCCCATCTGAGTGAGGAAGACCAAGCTTTGCTGAAGGTAAGGACACACGAAGTTAGAGCTGTCGCAACTTCCGTGGCCTTTAAACAAAATAGATCTCTGCGAAGTATAATGGACGCAACCTATTGGAGAAGCAAGTCAGTGTTCGCGTCTTTTTATCTTAAGGATGTCCAGTCTCTTTACGAGGACTGCTACACTCTGGGACCATTCGTAGCAGCGAGTGCAGTAGTGGGTGAGGGCTCAACCACTACAATTCCCTAATTCCATAACCTTTTTAATCTTTCTCTTGAAATGTTTTTATTGTTGTTTTTGGGTTGTCCGGAAGGCTAAGAAGCCTTTCGCATCCTGGTTGATTTGGCGGGTGGTCAGAGTCATTTCTTGAGAAGCGCCTAGATTAGAGGTTTTGATGAGGTCCTGTTGTATGGGTTGCAACCCTTGATACTTCAGATCCTAGGGGTCGATCAGCATCCTGAGAGGATCGCGAGGCTCCGTAAGGAAGACGTACTTAAAAAGGCAGAGTAATTGTTCAAGTCGACTTCCTTACCAGGTACCTATTTATTTTGTTTTTGTTATTTTGATAACTTCTAAAATGAAATAAAAATTCTTAGCTCATAATAATGTAAACATATAGTGCTGGTCTCTACCCACCCCCCTGGGTGTGAATCAGCTATTATAATCACCGGCTAAGTTAAATATTGAAAAATGTTATTTTGATAATAAAATAAATTTTTGAATATACTTACCCGGTGATTATAAATTAAAGGACCCTCCCTTCCTCCCCAATAGAGACGCAGTGGAACGAGGAGAAAATTGAGTTCTTTGTTTACATTGAGTACTGGGTATCTGGACGACAGATGGCGCTGTTAGGCACACCCGCAACCTGTGTAGCGATCGCTGGCGAATTTTACCTTAGAGTTTTCTGTCGAGCAACAGAGTTGCAGCTATTATAATCACCGGGTAAGTATATTCAAAAATTTATTTTAGAGTGAACCCTCGCTACTTCGCGGTTCGACCATCGCGGATTCACCACTTCGCGGATTTTTTCCATAACCCATATATATACAGTATATATATATATATATATATATATATATATATATATATATATATATATATATATATATATATATATATATATATATATATATATATATATATATATGTATGCATGTATTTATGTATATATGTAGGTATGTATATGTGTATACATATAAATATATATATATATATATATATATATATATATATATATATATATATATATATATATATATATATATATATATATATATACATATATATATATATATATATATATATATATATATATATATATATATATATATATATATATATATATATATATATATACACACACACACACACACATATATATATATATATATATATATATATATATATATATATATATACAGTATATATATATATATATATATATATATATATATATATATATATATATATATATATATATATATATATCTAAAGTAGGAAGATGTGATGTAATTCTAAGGGAAAAGTATGGGAAATATGTCTGGGTAATAAGCAAAGCTCTACCTCCAGTTTGTTTCTACATTATGATCAGAGATAAATGTAAACAAAACATTGGTTGCCATTTTTTATCGTGCTTTTTAGCATGTTTAGGAAATGCATGATATAAAATCACCTTTAATATTTGTGCCTGTTTTAGTTTAGGGTACTGTAGTACATGCATTAAGTGTTCTGTACATTAAAGGGTAGTTTGTTAACAGTACTACGTACAAGGGAAGGTTTTAAAAGTCTGAATGTACATGTTGAATAAATAGGTAAATATGGTGTCACTACTTCGCGGATTTTCACCTATCGCGGCCGCGACTGGAACCTATCTACCGCGATAAACGAGGGTTCACTGTATTATCAAAATAACATTTTTCTAATTTTTTATTTTTCCTTTACTTTACGTTTTGTATTTTGTAAATTTAATAATTTTCTTCATCACTGCCACTTTTTTTTTTTTTTTTATTAGTTTCAGCTTCCTCTTGGTAATTCTATACAATAGCTTTGCCACTAATAATTTTCCACTTTTACCTTCACTCCTTCATTCCACCATTCACTGCCCTTCCTCATGCTGCCTCCAACAAACTTCTTGCCACAGCATCCGTCTTCCATGTCAGCTGAATTTTGAATAAGTTGCAGGTAAGCCCCATGTTGCTGCTTGGCTAAGATATCCTTAAGAGGTGGAGTTAGGGATTGGGTAAAACCGCAGTGTGTATATATGTAAACCTACTGCTTATATTTTGCCTAATTGGTGTCACGTTAGTATTTTACGCTCACTTCTCACCATGTATGGGCTGTTGTCCCTCAGTCATTATCATGCCTATGGTTAACAAGGTGTCAGGATGCTCGTTTTGCGCTCTACCATGCTGAGATGCGATCCTGAGTATTAAGTTCCAGCCAGTTGGAAAGAGGACTTCCACCGACCATAGTGCGAGTCTTTTAAGTAAAGAACAAGGGTTTGTATTTGTGTCGGAACAAATGACTTATTTGAAACTAATTTGTATTTTTCCTAACTATACAAACCTGAGTTCTTAGCACAAATCTTACTATCGCCTACCCTCAGAAGTCCCATTTATAATCAAAGCAGGGTTGTTGTGAGCAACCAGGAGGCCGGTGCTTCCCTGCTACCCACTTGTAACAATGGATTGGTTTTTGACTCCTCATTAAAAGTTTTTGTGTATATGTTCCAGCTTGTGCTAGTTTCTATATCATATGCAAAGAATTCAGGCTTGTATAATTAGGAAAAATAAGAATTACTTTCAAATTTGTCATATTTTCCTTGAAAATTTGTCTATTGTAGTCACAAGCTATAGTATAATGACCTTTTAAGATGTTTTTTTCCATAGAAATATTAAGAAAAATGTACAGTGGTTTGCTTATCTTTTAGAAATTGTATCATTTTAGTTTTGTAATGACAGGGAGACTGTTGATTATAGGAAATCCTTTACCAATGTGATTTTAAGTGTTTTTGCACCAATGTTCCCATTAGAGAAGACCAATTCTATATTGATGATATTGATTTTGATTATGTACTTTTTATAATTTGTTGAATTTACTATAATTTGGTAATCCTAATTTGGCTTGCCCCCTTCACAGGGAGGTACGGTCTCCTGATGTGCGGCAGCTGAGGACAGCTGTTTCCTCTTTCATGGATCTTCTTCATCTTGTGTCAAAGACCATAGATCAATTTGGGCCTCCTCTTCAGCAATCAAAAAAGTTATGTGCTTAATTTATTTGCACTTGAATATTTTTACTTAAGTTTTGTGCATTACTTTTTTTTCAAGTTTATAGTTTGGTTATTTTTTTAGCTCTTGATTAAAATTCACTATATTGAACAGTTTAATAATCTTGGTTGCTCTGCATCTTTGTGCAGTTCACAAATTAATAATTTTGTCTGAATATAAATATTTGCCTTTGAGTCATTGTTGTAGAACTTTATGATTTGTGCATTAAAGCTCTTGATAGGAATTACTTACATATTGTTGTAAGGTTTTTGCATTTAAATTTGATTCAAAAAAATATTTTAATTATTTTCAAACCATGGGGGAGCACACACCCGCCCCCTCGCCTGGGCGCTCATACTATGGTTTCGTTTTATACTTACTAGGATGGGCCTGTATTATAACGTATCTCGTGTGGGCAATGGTCCCCCACAGTTACTTGTCATCCTTGGGCCTTACTTACATCCCTCAGCCTTATTGGGCCTTAGCTTTTCCAACTGTTATGATCACACTCGTTCTTGTTTTTGTTTTCCTCATTTATCCTTCAATCAATTTCCTGCTAGCAATACCTCCGCATGACATCAGGAACATTACAGATGGAATGGCATTGAAGGAAGAGGACTATTCTCATGTTGGACTATTCACTGTGCCTCCAGTCTATGATCTCGATATATCCCAGGTTTGTAGGGACTTATATATGTATTAAAATGTTTTTTTAATTTTTAATGTATTGGTGGATCTCATGGTACTATTAATGTAATGCAACTCGACATAGAATGTTTTAGGAGATGCAAACATTTGGATAGAAAATCACAATTATTTGAATTTACTTTCTATTTATATTTTGGAATGTTTTTGTAGGCAAACATTTTGTTTGTACAGTAAGTTATAAAAATTTAGCACTAAACATCTTAATATTGAGAAGTGAAGTAACTTTTTGTTTGTTTTTATAACTTAGAAAATAAAAAATGTCTTGGTAAGAATAGAAAAGGGTGGTAATCATATATTGTAAACTTTTTTGAAAAATACTACAGTATTCATAAGAATTTTTATAAAACGATGAATTTTAGAAGACACTGTAGTAGGATATTTTTCATATTTTTTTGTATTTTAGGAGTATTGTACTATAAAAAGAGCATAGAATCATTTAGATAATAACTGATATAGCAGGGATATCATTGACATGAATGTATAATTGTAAGGTCTGGAATATCCAAAGAATTTGCATTCAGAATTACATATTAGTACTGTATATCTTTTTAGCAAAGTTTTCCTCTTTGCTGAGAATTTGTACAAGATTAGGAATGTGTTTCCAATCATGCGAAAGTTGTGTTAGAATCAGCATGTGGTATGAATGCATAAATTTGGTATGGTAGAAACATTGAAAATGTGATTGTCTATGTTTGAATAAGATTGTATTTGACCAGTGTTGAGTTTGATTCTCCTTGAAGTTTGATTATGCTATTAATTTTTCAGATTCATGTATTGGAAGTGCATCAAATTGCATGTTTATGCATTCTGTACAGAATTAAAGCTTATAATTGGTATTTACTTACAACAGCTTTGGGAACTAAGGAAATTTAAAATCTTTAAGTGGTAAGTACAGTTTAGTGCTGTAGGAATAGTTCATGTAGTATTTTTATATATAGATAAAGTTGGATTTTGCAATAAAAGAAAAGGTAAGTTCTATGCAATATTATTCTGTTTTGGTATTTTTTATGAAATTTAGTCATTTGTAGATATGGAGCAAGGTGTTATTTAATCTACTGTTTAGTAAAGTACTTTGATATGCACAATCTTGAAATGTAGTTTAGAAGTGATTAGCATCCATGTTTTTTGTAATTTGTTTTTGCACTTTTGGGTCGGAATACCGTAGCATAAAGAGGTTGGTAATGCTAGTGTCTTTTATTCCTACACGAATATAAACCGTCATCCTTTGTAATGAGTGTGACTTCGGTGAAGCTTGAACAGCTGTTAAAAATTTAATGAGTTGATCATAACTTATCTGCTGGTGATGGGTGAGCCCCGCCAACCTGTCAGTCAGTCACTTAGATACTCACTTTGGACTTTAGCGGCAAGCAGTATACATGTATTCTTGCTACCTCTCAAGTTTTTACTGTTTTTAATTTTTGCGTAGACATATTGTTTTGTTCAGGCAGACCTGGATAAATGAACTAAAACGTACAAGGATATGCAGCTAATCGGGTTAAAGCTGTAAATGTATGACAGGTTTATGTGCAAACCTTCCATTAATCTAATTATCATTCTGCCTTTTGCGAATGGCTGTATGACCGTAGTTATCCCCTTGCTGTATGAGGCAGTATGACAATGGCAACAACCTGAAAACCTAAGGATGTTGGTCTTACTTGGGCATCGCTGTTGTTCTGTCGGTGGGAGAATGTGTTTTACTGCTGCCAGAACTAGTGGTGTCTTCATGACCCCTACTTTACCTGTGGAGATGCTGAAGGTATCGGTACCTGCTGGTGTTGTCGCTTCTTTTGATGAGGCCTTTGTGGCATCTTTTGGGGGAACATGGTCATTAATTTCCAAGACCTTGACCCCAAAGGAGGCTGGCAAGAAGTGTGTATACTCTTCCTATGCCTCATCATTTTCAGATTCTTCTGATACTGCTACTTCTGAAAAGATATCATCGAAGATGGCCAGGAAGAATAATTGATAGGAGTTGGGTGAGGCTCCGATCAATATCTACCTGCTTACGTGTAAGAGAAGTGATGATGCAGTACAGAGAACCAACCCATACCTGCGAAGGAGCCTCAGTAAATGGTATAGTGGTTTATACTACTGATACCAATGCAAGCTGATGATACACTCCGTTGGTCGGGATGGATGTCACCACCCTGCTCCTCTTCCTTCCCCTGGACGATCAAGGTACACCTGTGTCTCTCACTAAGGATACTTTGCTCCCAAGGGAAGAGAAATTGGCTTACTGTGTGGGGAGAGGAACCAGCAATTAGTGTTCTTGCTTTTACGAGCCACTATACAAAACATTCCTTCACGTGAGTAGAATCGGAAATACGATCCTTGGACCCTGTGTCTCTGGCAATGATCTGACTTGCTCACTCATACATACATATACCATGGCACTTCCCCCAATTTTGGGGGGTAGCCGACATCAACAAAGAAACAAAAACAAAAAGGGGACCTCTACTCTCTACGTTCCTCCCAGCCTAACAAGGGACTCAACCGAGTTCAGCTGGTACTGCTAGGGTGTCACAGCCCACCCTCCCACAATTATCCACCACAGATGAAGCTTCATAATGCTGAATCCCCTACTGCTGCTACCTCCGCGGTCATCTAAGGCATCGGAGGCAGCAGCAGGGCCTACCGGAACTGCGTCACAATCGCTCGCCATTCATTCCTATTTCTAGCACGCTCTCTTGCCTCGCTCACATCTATCCTCCTATCACCCAGAGCTTCCTTCACTCCATCCATCCACCCAAACCTTGGCCTTCCTCTTGTACTTCTCCCATCAACTCTTGCATTCATCACCTTCTTTAGCAGACAGCCATTTTCCATTCTCTCAACATGGCCAAACCACCTCAACACATTCATATCCACTCTAGCTGCTAACTCATTTCTTACACCCGTTCTCACTCTCACCACTTCGTTCCTAACCCTATCTACTCGAGATACACCAGCCATACTCCTCAGACACTTCATCTCAAACACATTCAATTTCTGTCTCTCCATCACTTTCATTCCCCACAACTCCGATCCATACATCACAGTTGGTACAATCACTTTCTCATATAGAACTCTCTTTACATTCATGCCCAACTCTCTATTTTTTACTACTCCCTTAACTGCCCCCAACACTTTGCAACCTTCATTGACTCTCTGACGTACATCTGCTTCCACTCCACCATTTGCTGCAACAACAGACCCCAAGTATTTAAACTGATCCACCTCCTCAAGTAACTCTCCATTCAACATGACATTCAACCTTGCACCACCTTCCCTTCTCGTACATCTCATAACCTTACTCTTACCCACATTAACTCTCAACTTCCTTCTCTCACACACACTTCCAAATTCTGTCACTAATCGTCCAAGCTTCTCTTCTGTGTCTGCAACCAGTACAGTATCATCCGCAAACAACAACTGATTTACCTCCCATTCATGGTCATTCTCGTCTACCAGTTTTAATCCTCGTCCAAGCACTCGAGCATTCACCTCTCTCACCACTCCATCAACATACAAGTTAAACAACCACGGCGACATCACACATCCCTGTCTCAGCCCCACTCTCACCGGAAACCAATCACTCACTTCATTTCCTATCCTAACACATGCTTTACTACCTTTGTAGAAACTTTTCACTGCTTGCAACAACCTTCCACCAACTCCATATAACCTCATCACATTCCACATTGCTTCCCTATCAACTCTATCATACGCTTTCTCCAGATCCATAAACGCAACATACACCTCCTTACCTTTTGCTAAATATTTCTCGCATATCTGCCTAACTGCAAAAATCTGATTCATACAACCCCTACCTCTTCTAAAACCACCCTGTATTTCCAAGATTGCATTCTCACCCATCACCAGCAGATAAGTTATGTTCAACTCATGCAGGAACAAAATCACCTGGCACCTGCTCTTTTCCCGCGTGACCAGTCCACGCACTGGGAAGTTACTAGGAGCAAGAACAAATGACCACCCGGAACTGCTCTCAGCACTTTTACGAGCTTTGAGATGCCCCATCCGGTGCTTGCTATTGATGGTAAGGTTCTTCAACACTCTTAAATGAATGGTAAGCACACTGCAAGCTCAAACACTGCCAAATACCATGCTCAAGAGGCTAAAGTATGCTGTATTACATCAGTCTCCAGAGATGTACTGGACAAAGTCAGCTTTGCTTTTGAAGGGGAGCCCTCAGGTCCCCTATCAACCTCTTCAGGATACACTCCCAGTTCCATTTTCAGATCTTGCTTTCTCTGGGAGGAAGGAGTTGTCTTTTGGAGGGTTTGTTGAGACCTCCTCCCTTTAGGGAGGAATCTCAGGCTTTCAATGCCCCAAATAGCGCCTGACTGCTTACCGACGCCGAGTGTTTGTAGATGCTCTTGCACTCATTTGTGAGTGCAATAATCTTTGAGAGGCTACTGTCACCCCTGTTAAAGTGGGTTCGATGGTCATTGATCAGTGTTTTGGTACCCTCAAAAGATCTATGAACTCGCTTGAGTTGAGTTGCTTTGTCGGAACTTACTTGCATGACCGTGGCCATAGTGAATGCTCAGATCTTGTGTCCTGAGAATTCACTGCAGTCTAGCCAATTGAGCAAGATCCTGCCTCCTTCACTCTCTTGCCAGAGGAGATTTTACCTGCCCAATGGTGCGAACTTGTCTCTCTTCCCGTTGATCCTTCAACTTCTGTGGGAGAGACTCAAGACTGAGGGCACAGGCTTCTCAGCTCTTAAGTCTGCTACCACAAAAACTTCTAACACGGCCAGCTTCCAAATGGCTTCCTGTGTCGACTAGTTGTCCGGTTCAGTTGCCTACTTCACCACTACTCAAGATTTATCAAATCCTGAGATGTTGGCGGAGTACAGCAAGCTAGTTGGTAGTGTGAAGGCAGTGACTTTCATCGCACGCTTTTCAGCAAATCAATGGACTAACTTGTTCCTGAAGAGGAGGAATACTGTTGTTTCCAGGTTCTCCAGGCTGGGTGGTTAAGAGGGGACACCAACATTTGAAAAACAAAGAGGCTACGTTGCTTTTTCTTCAGAGGGATGCAGAGAAGCCGAGGAAGGCTAGCCATGACTCCCTTATTCATCTTGCAGTTACCTTCAGAGCCTAGGCCCTTTGAAGTTGACTACTGTGAGTGAGATATTCGATCTCTGCCATGATTTCATACTTTTTATTTATTAATTTATTTAAGAAAATTTTTCATCTGAATCCTATATCTATAAAGAATTTAATTTGGTATTTCAAGATAACCTGTAAAGTCTATCAAATTTCTTACGTCATAGTACATTATACTTTCTCACCCTATTATATTCTTGTCATCTCCTTTTGGAATTGACCACCTATTAAAAGATTACCTTCCTCTGAAGGCCACATCCGAAATTGTTGCTTAGATTTATTTGTAATCATATTGTCTGTTATATGCACACAGCCATTATTTTTCTGAAAGTTAATAGGTAGATTGCAAAATAATAATAATAATAATAATAATAATGATATAATAAAAATAATAATAATAATAATACTGGCGAAATCCAATCAGTGAATGCACATCGCTAACCCGAGAAACAATTTCGGAAAAGTTTCTTTTTTATTGAAATTTTACATTTAAAGTAATCGTTTGCATTTTAACAGTTAAATGGGATCTTTTCCTTTTTATTTTCCAAATACAAAATAGGAAGCATTGTGTGTTTTTTCCTTAGGTACACTACCACCAATTTCATAATTTGATAAAACATAGCGCTTTTCAGAAAGGATTTAGCGTGTTTCTGGCGCATTTTGGAAGTTCCTGTAGCGCGTTTTTAAAATCAGTAATGGCAACCTTGGTCGTTGGAGATTTTTCTCGATGTTTCTACAGTCAATTCTTCCTAGTGGAAATATTAACTGGGAACTGGAGATTGACATGTCATTGACATTTCACTGCTAAACAAGTTTGTTTAAGTACTGTATGTTCTGCCATTAGAGAGAAAGACTTCATGCTTTTGATGGCTCTAAAGAATGCATATCTTCATACAGGATACCCTTTCATCAGTTCTAAAGAAAGCTCTATGTGCATCATGAAATACTAGTTTTGCAGGAATATTTGCTAAGAATCATGGAGTTATCCAATGAAAACAATATTTACATCTGACTGAAGGCGGATTACGGTTTAAAAAGAAAACTTTATTTATTACGTAGTTATACAAAATGGCAGTGTAGATTTGCTCACCGCAAAGCTGGTTAATGCTGTTTTTTAAGTAATTGAATGCATACATACCGTAGATAATTTTTCTATGCGTGTTTGTGCATTTGCAAATAATTGCAATTGTCATGTTTCATATACCATTTGAAAAGGGCATTCTTTTTATTTTCACAAGTTATATGAAAAAATTTAGAATATGAACATTTCTAAACTATATAGAAAACTTTATTTTGAATTTACTAATATATTGTCTGCCTTTGCTCTACAATTGCTAATTTTTTTCTGTTTAAACCAATACATTCAATTTATGGACTTTGCATAAAATTTATTGAGCTTTCCATTGCATTGGCAATTTATTTCCTAGTTATTCATAACTTATTTGTTGCCCAACATGGCCAAGAAGGTATGTTACACAAAAATTTTACACGTATTGATAATTTTTTCTACGCGTGTTTGTGTATTTGCAAGTACAGTGTAGTTGCAATTGTCATGTTTCATATATCAATTAAAAAGGGCAAATGTCAGTTATGAACATTTCTGTATAAAAAAAAAACTTTTATTGTGAATTTAGTTACAATAAAAAATTGTTTTTCAATATTAAACTTACCCGATAATCATGTAGCTGTCAACTCCGTTGCCCGACAGAATTCTACGGAAGGGATACGCCAGCGATCGCTATACAAGAGGGGGGTGTACTCACAAGCGCCACCTGTGGCCAGGTACTGCAGTACTTCTTGTTGACACCACTTCAATTTTTCCTCTGTCGTGCTTCCGGCAAGACGTTCATGGATACGCTTATAATTTTGGAGTCTTGTTCACGGTTTTTGGTGAAGTATTGCTCTAAGATTTCAGCTTTCGCTATTCAGGAAGTTTTATTATTAGCTTAGCTAACTTTTGGAATTAATTTGATTAATTATGGTGACGAAGAGAGTATGAACTCTCTTTCACCTTTAAATGGCCGACCCTTCCCTTAGACGGAAGTGTTGGTGTCTAAGAGAGTATAGACTCTCTTTCTTAATTTTGCTTAACAAAAGTTATAGATTTATTTTATATCTCTCCGCCTTTTATAGGCCTCTTCGATTAACTTCCTTTTATTATAAACTTATTAAAATTAATTTTTATATTTGTTTATATTCGACCTTTCCTAATAGTAGGCGGTCTTTTCTTGGTACCGAAGTTAATTAACATTGAGCCCGTCATTTCGGTTTTACCTGTTAACATATTATGCTATTTTAATGTTTTTGAAAGAATTTCTTTGATAGTCTCGTACTGTTTTCAAAGTTGAACTAACGTTTTGTTTTGTCTCTGCAGTTGTTGACGTTCAAAACGTTCAACTTGCGCTCTATCGTTACGATAGAGAGAGAATTTTCACGGTGTCACGTTGCAGTAAGAGTAACCGTGTCTAGCGTTTTGTTCATTCTTTCTTAACTTAATGGTTTTAATTCTAATAAAGGAACTTTTCATTTTGGGAAATATTTTCCTTTAACAATAATATGTTTTAACGATATATATGATTGGGCTCTTCTCTCAGGTTCTAAGTCAAGAGAGAGAGAGAGAGAGAGAGAGATAGAGACGGAGGGAGAAAGAGGAGGATAAACGTTTCGTTCAAGCGAGTAACGTTGTTATCGTTTTTGCTCTTCTCCCTAGTCTCTTTAGGGGAAGAAGGTAAACGTTTCTAGAGTTTTTTCTTGTTCTCAAGCTTTATGCGGTGAGAGATTTTAAACGTAGTTTATTTGATCTAGTGTTTAGTCTCTTTCCAGCCACTGAATTATTTATCTTTCATTAGATTTTTCTGTTACATTGTAATTCTGTTTTCGCAATTACTAACTTTTGAGAAAGGATAGAATTGCGTGTTGCAGGTACAAACCACTTAAAGTTTCGAGTTCAGTGAAATAAGTGCAAACAGAAAATCAAAAGTGATAAGTGATTAGCGCAAAGTGTGTCAGTGTTGTGCGTGAGGGTACTTCTGTGCGTGCCAGTCGTCCTCCCAGTCCGGGACCTCTTGCAAGCTCCCAAGCCCAGGGGAGAAGCAATGTCGAAGGGCAAAAGGGTTCGGCAGGCCTTGATCGGCGCACAGAAGTATCCTCGGTGGTTGCGGGCGTGTCTTACAGAGACCGTCACTCCCACCCGCAGACGATTGAGCCCTTATTTTGCTCGTCTGCAGAAGAAATTTCGGGGAGAAAACGCTGGTCTCAGGTCTCAAGACCTCTTAAACGTAAAGTCCAGACCTATGCCAGACGTACGAAGTTAGAGTTCAACAACCCGGATGCAGTCATTGGGTTAGCTCTGACTCTCCTCAGTCATCAGGTGACTGCACACCTCCTTAGAGAGGTAAGGCGATGCCTCAACAGACCTCATCTTCTATTAAGGCTTTGCCTCAACAGACCTTATCGTCTGTTGATCCCAAGACGACTTTGCTGCAGTCCATGCAGTCGCAGCTTGCGGTCTTAATGCGTGAGTTTCAGGCTGAGAAGGTTACACCTCCTCCTGCGAACGCTCCGCCTCTCCGCAGTCCAGTCTGCCAGGCGTACGAAGTTGAGGTTCCTCAGGCTACCTTACCGCGTTCTGAGTTGCCAGTTACCAGCGGTGTGCAGCAACCTCCGCCTCCTCCTGCGAGAGCTCCGCCTCACCGCAGTCCAGTCTGCCAGGCGTACGAAGTTGAGGTTCCTCAGGCTACCTTACCGCGTTCTGAGTTGCCAGTTACCAGCGTTGTGCAGCAACCTTAACCTTCCTTAAGGCAACCTCAGCAATGGGAGCAGGAGTCTTATGCCTTACTTCCTCCGCTTCCGCTTGCGGTTCCACCAGCGAGGCAACAATCTCTTGAGGTACGACAACCTCTTCCATCAATGAGGCAGCCACCTCAGCACTCGCTGCAGCGACCTAAACCCTCCTCAAGGCAAGAGTCTCAACTCCTTAGGCTAGCACCTCAGGAACCTCAACTCGCGAGACAAGAACTGCGTTCTGCGCAGCCGCTACCTCAACTCTCGCAGCTCACACCTCAGGAACCTTAACTCGTTCCTCAGGAACCTGCTACTGCGCATCCGCAACCCTTACAGCAAGCACAACTCTTGAGGCAGCAACCTCATGCTATGAGTCAGCCACCTCAACGCATGCATCTGCCATTTTTTCCTCAACTTGAGCTTCTTCCCATTCAACTTGGGAATAACAATGACAATAATAACACCTCATTACTTTCATAACTTGCATTTGTAATCATATACATGTATGCCTACACAAACATTATGATAATGGAGGTTATTTGTATTACTTATATAAAAATATATATGTATTCCTTGCAATATATTTTTAACAAATCGCAAAATATGGCAAAAATATCTTCTAAACAAATGAATCATGAGTTATGAATGTAAGGTAATATTATGTTGATATTAAACCCCATGCAAGCATGCATGAAGTATGCAGTGTTGCCAACAGGGCGAGTTTCCCTTTCCTGAGGTGAAGTAGATTATAGTACATTTAGTGTAGCTTAATTCTACGATTATCATGCCGGCTATCAAATTCATCAACAAAACAGTCTAAATCAATTCCCTCGGCACGTGCACTTTCAATGGACGGTAATGCGATATTACTCACTCTAGCACTGGTCATGGAATTTCTGAGAAATGTTACACGCCATGCAACACGCTCTGCTTACCTTACAGCATGCTCTACATACAGCATGCTCTGCATACAGCATGCTCTGCATACAGCATGCTCTGCATACAACATGCTCTGCATACCTTACCGCATGCTTCTCAGTCACACATCTTTGGTTGTTGCCAACTCACTAGACTGTCAAGCAGTTTCATAACGTTGCCTTCTAGTCTGCTGCTTTTGCACCAGTGAAACCCTCACTGAGAGAACTTAGCTTTTCTCGGATATGGTCCCTGTAGATGAGAAAGTGCTTTTCTCCCTCCTTCTGATATTCCCTTGAGGACTCTGTCATTTGGAGAGGAGCCTTTAGCTGCGTAGCCTCCTATGGACTTTTATTTAAGCATAATATGCTCCCAGGGAAGGTAATGGTTCCACTTCAGTCGCTAACCCCGTCTGTTACCACACCTGCTCCCATAGACCTTGAGCTGTGTTGCAAGACATGCAGTCCAAGCTTAGTCCTTGTTAGAGGATTTTTTTGTTTACGGAGTCAGTGTGTCACTGGGAAGACGTTCAACAACCAGCAGAAGTGACTTGTTGTGACGCAGTGCGGCAACCTCAGCAACCCGATAAGGAGTTGTCTGTACGACCCAGACAGTCTAGACAGCTTCGGGTTGTCACTGTACTTCCTCGCTTCCCCATGGTTGACAGTTCACAGACTGTGCAGCAGTACCATGATCTTGTGTCCGGCTCCGTCAGACGACTGGCTTTTAAGAGCTCCCACAAGTCGTCGCTGTCTGGAGATTCTCAGATGGACTATGGATCTGACCAAGGAACTGGGCCTCCTGGTCAATTTTGAGGAGTCTCAGCTCGTCCCATCCCAGACCATTGTCTCCCTGGGTATGGATCTTCAGAGTCGAGCTTTTCGGGCTTTTCCGTCGGCCCCAAGGATCTTCCAAGCCCTAGAATGCATCCAGAGCATGCTGAGAAGGAACCGATGCTCAGTCAGGTAGTGGAGGAGTCTAACAGGGACACTTTCATCGCTGGCCCTGTTCATCGTGTTAGGGAGACTCCACCTCCCCCCCTTCAGTATCATCTAGCTGCTCACTGGATAAAGGACATGACGCTAGAGACGGTCTCAGTTCCTGTTTCCGAAGAGAGGAGGTCTTCTCTCGCGTGGTGTAAGAACAGCTTTCTTCTCAAGGAAGTCTATCTTTGGCTGTTCAGAAACCCGACCGCCTTCTCCTCTCGGACGCATCAGACACGGGCTGGGGTGCGACTTTGGACGGACAGGAATGCTCGGGAACATGGAATCAGGAACAAAGGACACTTCACATCAATTGCAAGGAGTTGTTGGCGGTTCTTCTGGCCTTGATAAACTTCAAGTCCCTCCAGCTTAACAAAGTGGTGGAGGTGGACTCTGACAACACCACAGCCCTGGCTTACATCTTCAAGCAGGGAGGGACTCTTTCGTGAAGTTGTTCTAGATCGCAAGGGACCTCCTCATCTGGTCTAAAGATCGAAAGCTCACGCTGGTAACGAGGTTCATTCAGGGCGGTATGAATGTCATGGCAGATCACCTCAGCCGGAAGGGTCAGGTCATCCCCACAGAGTGGACCCTTCACAAGAATGTTTGCAGCAGACTTTGGGCCCTGTGGGGTCAGCCAACCATAGATCTGTTCGCTACCTCGATAACCTAGAGACTCCTGTTGTATTGTTCTCCGATTCCAGACCCAGCAGCAGTTCACGTGGATGCTTTTCTGCTGGATTGGTTCCATCTCGACCTGTATGCATTCCCGCCGTTCAAGATTGTCAACAGGGTACTTCAGAAGTTCTCCTCTCGCAAAGGGACACGGCTGACGTTGGTTGGCTCCGCTCTGGCCCGCGAGAGAATGGTTCTTAGAGGTACTGCAATGGCTGGTCGACATTCCCAGGACTCTTCCTCTAGGAGTGAACCTTCTACGTCTACCTCACGTAAAGAAGGTACACCCAAACCTCCACGCTCTTCGTCTGACTGCCTTCAGACTTTCGAAAGACTCTCAAGAGCTAGGGGCTTTTCGAAGGAGGCAGCCAGAGCGATTGCCAAAGCAAGGAGAACATCCACTCTCAGAATCTATCAGTCTCAAGGGGAAGTCTTCCGTAGCTGGTACAAGACCAATGCAGTTTCCTCAACCAGTACCACTGTAACCCAGATTGCTGACTTCCTGTTATATCTAAGGAAAGTAAGATCCCTTTCAGCTCCTACGATCAAGGGTTACAGAAGTATGTTGGCAGCGGTTTTCCGCCACAGAGGCTTCGATCTTTCCACCAACAAAGATCTACAGGACCTCCCTAGGTCTTTTGAGACCTCAAAGGACCGTCGGTTGTCCACTCCAGGCTGGAATCTAGACGTGGTCCTAAGGTTCCTTATGTCATCAAGATTTGAACCTCTCCAATCAGCCTCTTTTTAGGACCTCACATTAAAAACTCTTTTCCTCGTGTGCTTGACAACAGCTAAAAGAGTAAGTGAGATCCACACCTTCAGCAGGATCATTGTTTTCACATCTGAAACGGCTACATGTTCCTTGCAGCTCGGTTTTTGCTAAACGAGCTTCCTTCACGTCCTTGGCCTAAGTCGTTCGAGATCCCAAGCCTGTCCAACTTGGTGGGGAATGAACTGGAGAGAGTACTTTGCCCAGTTAGAGCTCTTAGGTACTATCTAAAAAGGTCTTAACCTTTACGAGGACAATCAGAAGCCTTATGGTGTGCTATCAAGAAACCTTCTTTTCCAAGTTCTAAGAACTCAGTTTCTTACTATTCAGGCTTCTGATTAGAGAAGCACATTCTCATCTGAAGGAAGAAGACCTTGCTTTGCTGAAGGTAAGGACACATGAAGTGAGAGCTGTGGCTACTTCAGTGGCCTTTAAACAGAGCCATTCTCTGCAGAGTGTTATGGATGCAACCTATTGGAGAAGCAAGTCAGTGTTCGCATCATTCTATCTCAAAGATGTCCAGTCTCTTTACGAGTACTGCTACACCTTGGGACCATTCGTAGCAACGAATGCAGTAGTAGGCGAGGGCTCAGCCACTACATTCCCATAATCCCATAACCTTTTAACCTTTCTCTTGAATACTTTTTATGGGTTGTACGGTCGGCTAAGAAGCCTTCCACATCCTTGTTGATTTGGCGGGTGGTCAATTCTTTCTTGAGAAGCGCCGAGGTTAAAGGTTGTGATGAGGTCCTTTAGTATGGGTTGCAGCCCTTGATACTTCAGCACCTTAGAGTTGTTCAGCCTCCTAAGAGGAACGCTGCGCTCAGTAAGGAAGACGAACTTATTTAAGGCAGAGTAATGGCTCAAGTCGACTTCCTTACCAGGTACTTGTAATTTCATTGTTATTTTGAATAACTGATAATATGAAATACGGGATACTTAGCTTCTTGATATACATGTACACTGGTTTTCACCCACCTCCCTGGGTGTGAATCAGCTACATGATTATCGGGTAAGTTTAATATTGAAAAATGTTATTTTCATTAGTAAAATAAATTTTTGAATATACTTACCCGATAATCATGATTTAATTGACCCACCCTTCCTCCCCATAGAACCAGTGGACCGAGGAAAAATTGAAGTGGTGTCAACAAGAAGTACTGCAGTACCTGGCCACAGGTGGCGCTTGTGAGTACACCCCCCTCTTGTATAGCGATCGCTGGCGTATCCCTTCCGTAGAATTCTGTCGGGGAACGGAGTTGACAGCTACATGATTATCGGGTAAGTATATTCAAAAATTTATTTTACTAATGAAAATAACATATTGTCTGTCTTTTCTCTACCATTCCTCAATTTTTTTTGCTTACTAGACCTATTTATTTTATTTTTAGATTATTTAGGAAATTTATTCAGCTTTCCATTGCAATCTTTATTTTTTTAGCATTATGTATTACATAATTAAAACACTAAATATCAACATAGATATGGTCACTGCAACACTGGTTGAGGCCTGGTTTTATGCATAATTTTATGAATGTATTGTTAATTTTTTTCTGAGATAGACTATGCATTTGTGAATAATTGCAATTGACACTTTTAATATACCGTTTGAAAGAGCATTTTTTGTATTTTGACATAGTGTATGGAAAAATGTAAAAATCTGAACATTTATATATAAAAAACTGTCCTAAATTTTATATATATATTTGCTCTACAGTTGCTCATTTTTCCTAACAATGTATATCATTTTTTATCTAAGGGTTGAAAAGAAATTTTATTCTGCTTTCTATTGCAATTTTATTTTTTTTCCATCTTCATTCTTTGGTTAGTAACACTACGAAACATAAAAGTAAATAGTTTGATGGCATTGCCAATGTAGAATATTTAGCATTTTGCAATGAATCACGACTCGTTAACAATCGGATGTACATCAAAATTATTGCTACAGCGTGACTTATCTGCCTTTTGTATGCAATTTCTATATATATTAAAGTCCTCAAACATATTTTCATTTATATCTTTAAGAATTGTGGTTTTTCACTTTTTCATGCTTATTTTTGCTTCTTTTTTAAATGATTTTAGGCATTACAAAGATGTTATGCTTGCATCACGAAAATGTTCAATCTTTTCTCAACATAATAGCTCAAACCAGAAGTTCACATCTGTTATAGTTTGGCAGTATCGAGGCGCTGCAAAAAGTATCTCTGCCGGAGTGCCACTTTCCCCCCTGGCCAAAAATAATGAGTCTTCTGGCAGTTTTGTCATAGGCAGGATCACAGATATGGCTAATGCTGTGGTAGTTAGAAATAGTTTTGCAGGTTTTTACAATTGAAGAGATTAAATATTTTTATAACTTTATTTTTTATATAATTATTCACAAAGGTTAGGTTTTGCTCTTTATAGGGAGTTCATATTTTTATGATAAATCTAGTTACAGAAATGGTGTTAAGGAGGTAATATTTTCTTGCTGTTATGCAGTTTCCCTAAATATTAAATTGTATGGTGTCTGAATTACATACTTATGTAAGAAAAATAGCAAATTGACATTTGTGTTAACATGGACTGCAAAATATATTTACATTTTTATATAGACTAAACAGGTATCTTTCCCACCATACTGGTTCTTTCTTCCCAACTTCTTTGAGCATTTGTTACTCAGTCCAACTGCGGGGTGTTCCCCCGGTTGCGCCTTTGCGATAAAAAGCAACCCTGACTCCAGCACTGGGTCTCATAGCCCAAATAGTGAATCCAATCTAATCCAATCTATACACATGAGGCATGCATTTTGCTGGAATACCTATTAATTTTTTCCAGTGAATTGTTTATTCATCCTTTTCTCTCTGTAAGGTTAGCACAAAAATCAAATAGTAAACAATGCCGTATCTTAACTGAGTTTTTAGCTGTGGTGTCAGAACTACACAGATGAGCAAGTGAAAATACAGTGAATGGAAATTTAAAAAAATCTACAATAATATAGAAGGGGTAATCAAGTTATCAACCCATTCATTCTGTGTAAGAGAGTGAGTTAGTTTTATCATTTGTTTTTAGCCATCCATTCAACATGCTAAAGGAATTTAAGTAAAAGCATTGTCTTTGTTTCCTTTATGAAGTGTATGCAAGATATTTGTAATAGGCTTGAAAAATGGAAATAGTCATGCACGGTATCAAAGGTTGATGGAGGCTTGACGCTGTATGTTATGAATGGTTTTGTGTTATAAAGTATTTGACTGCTTTACATGTAAGATAGAAATTATAAGAAATTACTCATCAAGTTTAGGTTATGCTGTAGGTTTTGTTTTTTATCTGAAGACCGAACCCCGGAGCATCTAATGATTTAAGGCTATGTCATGGGATCAAAAGAAAAGTTGATTAATTTCATGAAAAAATGGGCTTATGAGAAGTGTTGCAGTTAGTTCCTTGGGTTGTCTTTGTTTTTTAAGCTTTAGATATGGTATTTGTAGATTTGATATTTTTAGAGAACAGCTTAGACTGTCAGTGGCTTTTTATTAGTTTTTTCTTCTTTCAAGTTAATGATTTATAATTTATATTTGATATATTGTACTGTGCTGTGAACTATTAATATTTATTCTGTCCTTATTTTTTTTGTAATACTGCACATTAGTGTTTACAGAACTAGAAAGTATGAAAGGGCAACTTGGTATATTGTATACTTATTATTCAATACTTTTTTATAATTGGGTTAATTACGTGAGTGACGGACAGAAATCAAACCCCAAACTTTGCAATCCCAACTAGGGCCTTTACCCCTTTGCACATAGCGGATGATACCTACTACAGTATTCTTTATGACATACCTTTTCCCCCTATTCATTCCCATTGGTTAACTTTTTGTTCAAGTTAACATTTCTCTAATCCTCATGTGTGCATCTATAAGCAGAAATAGACTTGAATCCATGTTTGAGGGTTAGGAGATCATTGTGCCTTTATAGATTATATCATGTCAGAAATGCAATGCAGTTATCTTGTTGGATTACTTTACGCTATGATAGTGCAGTTTAATTGAATTAGAGTTGCTGAAAATTATTGAATATTTTATGGATATGAACCTCTCTTCATTGATTTTTCTCAATTTCTTCATTTATTGGAATGAATAAAAGAGTGGTTTATCAATGACCTCACTATGCAAAGTTGTGATATTTAAATAAATTCATTACAGTACAATACAGAAAGTTTGAGGTTACAATCATATAATTGGGAACTTAAATAATAAATTTAGTCTTTCATCATTCATTGTAATACTAGACATTCTACTGCTAATTTTGATTTAAGATTAAAATTTCATTCATAATCTTTACATTGTAAAGTTTTAGTTTTGTTTATGTCATACAAACTTACTATTAATAATACTGATAGCAATTGCTTTTTATATCATAAAAAAGCAAGGTAACTTAACCTATAATTTTTATTATATATTCTGGTTCTAGATAGAGCAACGTATAAGCTACATAAGAGGATGTATGGAGAATGAACAAATGTTGAGAACGCTTTCTCTTGCTTTGCCACGTTGATTTAGAAAACTAATCATCTGTGGAACATGAGTATAAATTAACACAGTGCTAATGCATTAACCAACTTCATTCAGAATTTAGGTATTTTTCTTAGTTTACAAATATTGTTTATTTATAGCTTTAGCTTTCTCAGTTGTTTTTATGTTTCAAGCTATTTTCCTCCATTTTTCTTGTCACAAAAGGGCTTTTACTTTCTTGGAGGCCATGTTGTAACTCCAGTGTTTATAGAAAACATCTCAGTTTGAACAAAAGTAAAAACAAAAGAACACATCTGTTCCTACTCCATACAAGGTATCTGACTCATTTAAATAGAATTAGTACTCAATATTCTTAGGTTGATAATGAATAATTTGTACATTGTGAGCAACAGCATAAAAGGGAAGTTAACATAGTATACCGTTCAAGCTATGCTAGCACTAAAATAAGGTATCATGTCATTCTAAAAGATTGTTCATATCAGATAAAATTTACAGTACTGTACACTGTCAGTGTCACTGACTTCAGCCGTATAGTTTTCATGATTGTTGTCCCAAATGCAAGGTGACCAGGAACATACCTCAAAATTGTTGCTCCACAAGATCATGTTGGCCAAGTATATTTTTTTCTAGTATGAAATTATTGCAGAAGTTAGGAAGCAGTTAATAATCATTGCTTTAACATTGCTTTTTTCAGCTGTTTATGTTATATTAGATCTGAAAAATACATAAAATATTTTCTATAGAATACCTAATAAATCTGGGTCAAAATATTTTAACAGTTTATGGGAAGTAAGAAAATCAATGAATCCTTGTACAATACAAGACTATTTGTTCCTGTGCATTTACAAACCTTTTGTTTTTTAGAATAGGGAATGTCTTTGGTGAAACTGGAACAGCTGTTGAAATTATTTATGGAGTAGTTATTGACAGGTCGCAAATCCAGCCGAGTAGTCCCTTTTACTCTCCTTTTAAAGACGAGGCACACATGCAGAGGGTCAATGCTCCCTCTCCAGCTCGATCAACAGAGGGAAGATTACAGAGTACTACTTCTGTCTCTACCTTGATCTTTGCTAGAGATCTTTCTATCCCTGATGACCACCTGCCTGGTCAGTCATCAGCCTTCCATTACGAAATAGGTTCTGTCCTTTGCCAAGAATGCTCGTTTTCACTGGGAGGGAGTAAATCTCCTGAACAGCTTGCTGAACCCTCTACCCATGAGGGACAAAGGTATACAGGATTTTTGCCCCACAGGTACCTTACCTTCATATGCTATCAAGGGAAGCATAGAACCCTGAGTTGGAGCATTCGCTTGTGGACATTTTTACAATCATTCATAAGTGCAATGATCTGGGTAAGGTGACCGTGTCATATACCTCTCTAACTTCAGTATGGAAATGGTATGGTATGCATGAGTTCCATCAGAGAAGGAGACTTCATGATTTAAATTCATCTAAATGATATATACTTCCAAGTATCCATTCATCAATCCTCTTAGAAGTACATTTGCTTCTTCCTCAACAGTACCATGTACTAATTCAAGATACTGTGTTTCAGACTTTTTACTGCTCTCAGGGTGATCACTGAGTTGTTCACTCTGGTAGCAGGTTGGTCCCACTCTCATTGGATATGACTGTTGATGTATCTCAATGATTGGCTGATCCTTGCTTCCTCTGTTGGGTAGTTGCTATAGGATCAAGATCAGCTTCTTGCCTTGTGATGAATTGGGAAATTGAACCTCATACCCAAGCAGAGATTGAAGTATCAGTATAATAGACCATGCAGCAGCGAGATTTTTTCTATCTGACAATCACATAACAAGTTCAGAGAGGTAGCACAACCATTTATGTCCAATACAGTACTCCAATCTCAGTGCAGGCAGTCTTCTCAGCTACCTTTCCTTGTAGGAGAAGCTCACTTCAGACGTGCGCCTCCACCAGAGATCCCTCCAGGCATCCTCCAAACTATCCTGTTCCAGTGAGACAGGAGGCACAAGCAGATCTTGGTAGCTGGATGAGGAAATCCTCACCAGGGGAGCCCCACTTGTTTCCCCACCTCCAAACATGCACCTGTTCTCAGATGTGTTGAACGAGGAGTAGGGCATGTACCAGGGCCATTTGGTCGCCTCAGTTGTGTGGTCAGTGGTATAAAACATTTGCACAACAATGTTCTCGATATGTAAGCAGCTTTTCCAGCTCTACATGCATTCCGAGAATGTTTGAGGAGGCACTCGGTAGTGTGGATGAGTGATAACACTGTCATAGTAGCCTACATTTACAAGCAAGGGGCCATGCTCAGTTGCCAGGGGCAGGTTGTTGGGTTGGAGTGGTCCTTACATCCTTGGTCGCTGAGAGGTTTCTTGCCGTGTGGGGATCACCAGTAATCAACCTATTTATCACTTGGCTAAACTGTAAGCCTTTGGTGTTTTGTTTCTACTTTGTAGACTCATGTGCAGTGTTTGAGGATGCCTTCCAATGCCCATAGGATCACCTGGACACCTACTACGCTTCTTCTTTGTTCAGTCTGATCTAAAACTCTACCAGGCCTCAAGATGACACTGGTTGTTCCCAGATGGACGCATGCTGTACCCCTGTTGACCACCCTTCTCTGTCAGCCGCACCCGAGGTGCCACCAATCCGTGAAGTTGCATGTAGTTCGTGGTCGAAGACTATCCAGCTTCTTCTCCAAGCTGAAGGCTTTTTGTAAAATCTACTCACATGACTGGATACCTGCAATGGTCCTCTGCAGCTTTTTACTAGGAAAAGTGAGCTATCTTCTGTTACTGGTATTGTAGAAGAGGTACTCTCTATTCAAAACTTCTTCACTGTGGATCACAGACTTTCTTGTCTTCCTTTGCGGAGAGAAGCACCTCTCAGTCTCAGATGTAAAAGGATATTGCTCAGCCTTTAAAATGGTCTTTGAATGAAGGACATAGACCTTTCCTTCTCATGGGAGTTGTCTATGCTCGCAAGGAGCCTTGAGCAGTCTTGCTCAAGGCTCTTACATGTACCCCTTTTGAACCTTTGAGAATCTTGTCAGACTAAGATGTGACCCTCAAGTCTGTTTTATTCAAGCCTTAGCATTGGGGATTAGAGTTGGTGAATTTCACCTCTCTCCATGTGAAGTGTCAGTTGGTATTCGAGATAAAGATAGCTTTGTCCCATGAGGGCTTTGCTGTGTTATCTGAAGAGGAATTGACATATTAGGCCTGAGTCTCAGCATCTATACTGTGGCATTGGCAAAACCAAGAAAAATTTTTTGAAGAACAGTCTTTTTCTGGCTTTGTGAGGCATTTAAGATTATATGCTTCGGCCTTTCGGAGGGTCAAGATACCAGGTCAAACTAGACCTCACAAAGTCAGGGGTATTGATCTCTCTGAGGCTTTGAAGAATCTACAATTGGACAGGTGAAGAATGAGTTTGGAAATGCCAAACAACCTTCACAGCTTTCTTGTTTAGGGCGTATACCCACAAGTCCTTCAATACTTTTGTTCTTGGGCCTTTGGTCACAGCTCTAGTAGTTGTGTAGCCAGTCCAGCTCCCATATGGGACAGGAAGCATTTTGTGTATGGTAATGTGTTCGTTGTAAGTCTTGAGGAAAGGTAAAATGACTGGCTGTTCTGCTTCTTGTTTCCTTCCCTTATTTGGATGAAGCATTTGTAATGTTACACATTGGATCTGACATTGATGCTGGTAAGCTACATTTCTGAGCACCATTCTTATTAAACCGGATCTGTAAAAAGTAGTTATGATGGGGAGGATGGTTAAATACCTATCCCTTGGCCATCATGCACCAGGTATTTAATTTCAGTGTCTCTCTCTTTCAAGGCAAAAAAAATTCCTTCATTGACTAAAAACTAGGTACTGTAATAACCAAGTATTGGCTAGACCCTATCAGCCTACTTATCCTTATAACGTGCTGATGAGAGGTTGCTTGAGTTGTCTCCCTAGCTTCTATAAGGGACCAGGGAGACTGGAATTTTCTAAGGAAGAAAAAGAACCAACCAGTTCAGTTCTACGGGACTTACTAATAAGGGAGTCTCGTCTTATTTTAAAGGACGAAAGGTTTTTATATGCATATGAACGAATAACAAAATTGAAGTAATTTGTATTTTTCCTAGCTATACAAACCTGAGTCATTTAAAATTGAACTTCCCACAACAAAAACCCCTGTTAGTACTGAGCCAAAGGTAAAGAGTAAAGAGTCTCTGTCAGGAGAATAGGTGATGCTACTCAGATGCACTTACCACCTGTTGGTAACTATCTCATTAATGATTTCAAAGAGCCGTTCCAGCTCTGCTGAAGACATTCCCTGCTTTAATGGATTTTGGTTTGTATAGCCAGGAAAAATACAAATTACTTTTAGAATTTATGTTGTGTAGCAAATCGTAAATCAAATAAAAAGGAACAATATTTGACCATTTTTTTTTTTTTTCAAATATATCAGAATGAATGACTCTTTATTGATTTAACTCTTGCTGATTTTAATAACAATAGTGAATTATTCAAATATTTTATGTCATCACCTTGTATTACGTCTTATTTCTGCATTTGGGAGCAATAAAGATTCTTCTTAATTCTTTTCTTCTATTTCGATTACAAATGAGTTAACCTCCATCTTATTTTCATATAAAAATAATCTTTTGATTCACAGCTTGTTTACTATTTTGTGGCAACACAGCTAGTCAGGCATCTATTGTGAACAGGCCTTATGCTACTATGTAAAGCTGTTAATTTGATTAGGTAAAATATTCTATGATTACATAGCTATGGCACTGGGAGCATTATTAATTCTATGATTCTTGCAAATATTAAAATGTACATCATTTTACAATACTCATTGATTTAAAAAGATTCATAAGATGAAATACAGTTGTTAGATATACAACTGTATTTGTAAAACCGTGGCTGTTAGATTAGACATATTATATTTTTCCCCTTGTTGACTTCAGCAGTAACTCGTTCGGTGGTTGTAGTGTGCGCAGCGACTGAGGACATCCAGCAGCTAAGTAAGAGCCCTATGCTTGCTATGAGTATCATGTACACAGCCCAACCTAATGTAGGAAAAATATTCTGTTAATGCTCTTTTTTCTTAGGGAAATGAGATTTGAATTTCCTGTTAATTATCCCATGAACTTTATAAAGCATTTTGCTACTGTTTTCTGAAATGAAAATAAACCTACCTGAGGGGAAATAAGGTATAGAATCAAAGTGATATGGATTTGAGACTCTTTGGTCATATTTTTAACACTAAAAGTTAGATTCCTCAGGCGGAATCTAATACAATTCATGCAAGTTACTGTTTATGATTTTAGGAAAACTGCAATTCAAATTTAGATGTGAATGAGCCAAAATTTAACAATTCTGAGAATTTTCATGTATTATATACAATGCTTATATTTCATGCAAATTTAGGCATACATAGATTTATTATTTATTTAGATCAACACAGTAGTTTAAAAATCTGACAGGAAATAATAGCTCGTTTGTGTGTTAGTGTGACTAGAATTACAATCTTACCAACATTTTTTATAACAATTACTTTCATTGAAGACATTATTTTCAAGTACAATATCATATTTAACTTACCCACAGAACAGTGCTGCAGTTTATACATATCTGTCCCTTCACCACACATATTCTTGACTCGTTCGGATCCCCATGCCAGTGGAAAGACGGCCACACCCACTATACTTAAGACCCCTGTAGATGTTAAAGTATGTTATGTTGTGGTTCATGTTACATTTTATACGTCTAAATTGCAATTCATAGGGGAATGCCACTTGCACTGTGCCTCGTGTAGCATGCAGTTTAGGGTACAGTCTCTGCAGCAGTCCATTTAGCCCCAGCTTTTTGCTTTCCATCATTTAGTTTTCATTTGTTTTTCTTGATATCTTCCTACTTGGCTGTTCGTCAATTTTGGATTTTCCTTTTTTGAATTTTCAACTTTGAATAAAGTTCATATCGTTTAGGTGACTCAGAGGGTCAAGATTCTAAAAGTTTGACTCGGTGGTCTCGTTAAACTACCGGCAAGGGATGAGTGAGAGGAGGGAAGCCCCTTTTATGTCCTAAGTTGCTGAAACTTATTCTCTGGGCTTGGTGCACTATGATGCTGGTGACATGTTAGAATGAAAAAATTCATGGATGTTTTAATGACTTAAATTTCCCTGAATCTTGATATATCTTTTACATAGTATTTTCATTATTCATTAATTCTATTCCACCTTTCATAACTTTATTTCATTACAAATTCAATGTTGTTAAGGCTGAATTCGATACACTATTCCATTCTATTGAAAGCCATTATAAATAGTTTGCATATTTTAAATGATAAAATCTATGAATATAGATGCTTGTGATTCCATAAATCATATATAATCAAAAGCAGGACTCCAGTTGTAGATCTAGAGTAGTTAGCAAATAAAATTTTTTTACAAACAACTGATGTACATTGAGATGGAATTCTTGTGATGTTCTTAAAGTTTTGACCATTGCTGGCATTTTTTAGTATAGTAATGGTGGCAAATAGAATGCTTAATACCCTTCCCAAGGAGGAGAAAGAAGGAAGGTGGCTGCAGCTTATAACAAGGGAAGGAATATATATATGCGCTCCACTCTAGGCATTACTTATTTAACGTTGCAGTATCCCTTTAGCTCCTACTCCTAGCATCTCCTTTCTTCCATTTTGTTGTCCAATCTCTTAAGTTTTTTTTTCATAGTGCAACTGCTTAGTTTTCTGTCAGTTGCACCTCTTGAGTTGAATGGCATACCCAGACCCATTAAGTTTTGATTCTATTATAAAGTCACCAAACTGAGTTAAGTTAACCCTACAAGGAATATATGTACTATGTAAATGAGAAGGGTAATTACTATGAATAAACATTTAGAAACTATGCAATATATAGAAATTAATCTCAAAACATCATTGAGTGAGTGCAAACATATGAAAAAGATCCATGTAAATTGGAAAGTTTACTAAATTTAATAAATGTTCAAGATGAAAAATAAATTGTCTTTATGACTTACCTGCAACTGCTTGTGAGGCACCAATGATGTTAAACCAGTTGGCCCCTTTGACAACACGAATACATGTTGCTAATAAGATGCAGATACATGATATTGATGTCAGTGATGTTGCAGATACTATTGCAACCAGGGCCACAATCTGAAATGTATTTATAAGTGTATGATAATCAAGATGCTAAGAATAATATTCCTCAATAATTTCTAGAAGAGCAAACTTATTTTTATTATGATTTTATTATTTTTTAGTTATGTTACAGTATTGATAATGCAAATGGTGGGTGATAGTATGTTCCTTTATCAAGAACATTTCATGCTCCCTGGAGTTCCTCGATAAAATCGTGCTTGATTGCAATACTGTCATGACTTAACAAATGTAATGAACAACTCCATGTTTGTTAATGTAACAGATAATTACCTCATTTCTCTTGTGTAGGCCAAGTGTGAGGCAGCAAAAATTTTGGGCCAAGATGATGACCCTTATATTTTAGGATACTGTATATGATGAAGTTCCACAAATTCAATTTATATAATTAGGAAGATCATCCACAATTTTGGTCCGTCATAATAAAACTTTTGAAATACAGTTTTGTGTAATATTGAGCCCGATGAAAGAAAAGGCAAGTTCTGTAAAGAGACTCTATATCTACTACTATACTACACAGTGGATGGTTTAGTTTGAGAAGATTTTAATACAAAACATAGTCGGAATTGTGAAGAATTTTGTATTGTACATGCACAGAACTAACTAAACAAGTGCCACAGATTAATGTTCAGGTCAAGGATAATGAATTGAAAATATCTCTACTTTTTGTTTCTAGTATTTAAATGAAGATCAGCTTTTGAAGATCACCTAGGAGCACAATATTTAAAACAGGGCAGAAGAAAATAATTAAAAGGTTTCTCAAAAAATATTAAAAAGGTAGATTTGGTTTCTCAAAAAGGAATTTCCAAGCTATAACTCACACTTAGAATTGTTAATCAAAAGCTGAGAGGGTGGGGGAAGGGGTAATCTATTGCCTCAGACCGGCTAATAATCAAAATTTAAGATTTGTTATGGTTAACCTTTACTCCTATGTTTTCTATCATGCACTAATTTTAATTAGATAGAACTCTGAGAGATATAGCAACCACAGTTATACGCCTTTATGTTACTCAACATAACTGGTATGATTTGATTCTAAGGAATATTACTTCACCTTCAAAATGGGTTAAAGATGATGTTCCCTGTACATTATCATATTGATGACAAATTACCTACTAGGAGTAAAATTAAACCATCCTCTCAATGATGACTCTACAATTATAAGGTTTTTTTTCATGCCAGTAGTAATACTTATTTTGGTTAAGGATATTAGATGGAGACGTGTAAGGCAATTATGTAAAATGCTAATCTCTGTAGAGGATGGAGAGACATGCATGGTTTTAATGTGGAAAGCTCAGTTACATTTAAACCTCATCTGTATCATCATTTGCAAGTGCATTGCCAGACCAAGAAAAACTTAATCATACATTAACATGATTGGAAGAAAAATGTTTAATTGCTTCAAAATGAAGAAGTCATGTAAATTAATACTGCTTGTCCTTGACCAGAGCTGTGTCATCAGATATTTATGGAAGTAACCTTGACCAGAATTATTGCAATAGATTAGATGCACTAAAAATATGATCACTGCACATTAATGATTACCAAGACAACTAACTTTAGTGCAGAGAAAACCCTGAGAATGAATTTTATAGTTTTATGCTTTATTTGATTTATAATGTGATAATGTTTTCAACATCCTAATCCATCAATACTACTGATAAATTACTCCTAAATATTTACTTATGAAATAGTTTGATTGTAGATAATGGCTGCTTCAGTGGCATTAATTTAAAGACACCTTATTTATTGATCTAATTTTCTTCTCAACTGCACTGCAATTTGCTAGTATTATTATTTTTATTTTTATTATTATTATTATTATTATTATTTTTATTATTATTATTATTATTATTATTATTATTATTATTTATGTTGTTGTTATTATTATTATTATTATTATTATTATTATTATTATTATTATTATTATTATTATTATTGTTACTTGCTAAGCTACAACCCTAGTTGGAAAAGCAGGATGCTATAAGCCCAGGGGCTCCAACAGGGAAAATAGAACAGTGAGGAAAGGAAACAAGGAAAAACAAAATATCTTAAGAACAATAACATTGAAATAAATATTTCCTATATAAACTATAAAAACTTTAAAAACATAAGAGGAAGAAAAATAAGATAGAATAGTGTGCCCGAGTGTACCCTCAAGCAAGAGAACTCTAACCCAAGACAGTTGAAGACCATGGTACAGAGACTATGGCACTACCCGAGACTAGAAAATAATGGTTTGATTTTGGAGTGTCCTTCTAGAAGAGCTTCTTACCATAGCTAAAGAGTCTCTTCTACCTTTACAAAGAGGAAAGTGGCCACTGAACAATTACAATGCAGTATTTAACCCCTTTAGAGAAGAAGAATTGTTTGGTAATCTCAGAGTTGTCAGGTGTATGAGGACAGAGGAGAATATGTAAAGAATTGGTCAGACTATTCGGTGTATGTGTAGGTAAAGGGAAAATGAATTGTAACCAGAGAGAAGGTTCCAATGTAATACTATCTGGCCAGTCAAAGGACCCCATAACTCTTTAACGGTAGTATCGCAACGGGTGGCTAGTGCCCTGGCCAACCTACTACCTATCATTCTCAGGGATGATATGGATATTCATCAATAAATGAATGAATTCTTATACTTTAAAAGAGTACATGTGAACATAGATGTATTTACGAAGACCAGTGGTGTTCCAAGATACGGTGATTTATCTTTCTTTGCTGTGATCAGGGGTGGGGTCAAGTTGCAATGTGTTTCAAGTAGTAAAGTATGTCTGCTCATCATCAGGCTTGAAGTTAAGTGATAAAAAGGGTTTCATGGCTGTATTTATATTGATGCCTGGAATGAGATTAACCAAGATTCATTTGAATACAGCCATGAACCCCTTATTTATCACTTATTCTTCAAGCGTGATGATGAGCAGACGTACCTTGATTCTTGAAACACGTTGCAACTTGACCCCATCACTTAAAATGACGAGGAAAGATAGATCACTGAACCTTGGAACACCTCTGGACTTTGCAAATAAAACTAATTGACTGATGAATATCCATATGCTCTCTGAGAATGAGAATAGCACAGTTACTGGCACACGGCAGTGCTGTTAAGAAAACAAAATAGATCCATAGAAAAGGTGTCATATAAAATTAGCACCACTAAGGAAGCCATTATATGTGTGTGTATATATATATATATATATATATATATATATATATATATATGTATATATATATAATATATATAATGTATATATATATATACAGTATATATATATATATATATATATATATATATATATATACATATATATAGATATATATATAATATATATACACATTATATATATATATATATATATACATTATATACATACATTATATATATTACATATATACATATATATATATATATATATATACATTATATATATTATATATATAATATATATATATACATATATATTCAAATAAGCCATATATATTTTTGATACATTAATGTCTGGATTCTCTTAACGACCTCGGGATCAGAGCCCCAGGCGAAATCACACAAAGACAAGAGCTTGGCTCCGGCCGGGAATCGAACCCTGGTCGGCAAGCTTGTACAGACAGTGACTAACCCACTTGGCCACGAAGAAAGATAAAAGTCAATGACAATTCTTCTGTACTTATACCTGTCGAATTCAGGTATTTTGTACTTAGAATTGAAATCAACCCATCTTCACCATCGTAGCTAATTGGTAGTTTGTTACTTGGCATTCAATTAATGATAAATTTTGCACATTTTTACGTGTTTTTCATATTCAAATAAGCCATATATATTTTTGATACATTAATGTCTGGATTCTCTTAACGACCTCGGGATCAGAGCCCCAGGCGAAATCACACAAAGACAAGAGCTTGGCTCCGGCCGGGAATCGAACCCTGGTCGGCAAGCTTGTACAGACAGTGACTAACCCACTTGGCCACGAAGAAAGATAAAAGTCAATGACAATTCTTCTGTACTTATACCTGTCGAATTCAGGTATTTTGTACTTAGAATTGAAATCAACCCATCTTCACCATCGTAGCTAATTGGTAGTTTGTTACTTGGCATTCAATTAATGATAAATTTTGCACATTTTTACGTGTTTTTCATATTCAAATAAGCCATATATATTTTTGATACATTAATGTCTGGATTCTCTTAACGACCTCGGGATCAGAGCCCCTGGCGAAATCACACAAAGACAAGAGCTTGGCTCCGGCCGGGAATCGAACCCTGGTCGGCAAGCTTGTACAGACAGTGACTAACCCACTTGGCCACGAAGAAAGATAAAAGTCAATGACAATTCTTCTGTACTTATACCTGTCGAATTCAGGTATTTTGTACTTAGAATTGAAATCAACCCATCTTCACCATCGTAGCTAATTGGTAGTTTGTTACTTGGCATTCAATTAATGATAAATTTTGCACATTTTTACGTGTTTTTCATATTCAAATAAGCCATATATATTTTTGATACATTAATGTCTGGATTCTCTTAACGACCTCGGGATCAGAGCCCTAGGCGAAATCACACAAAGACAAGAGCTTGGCTCCGGCCGGGAATCGAACCCTG
>NC_090743.1:109833601-109848601 GCF_036898095.1 Palaemon carinicauda | reverse complement strand
GCCATGGTCGAACAACTAAGTCCAAGCGACCGGCCAATGTTTGTTGGCGTTTCACCGTTTTTAGCTCGCTTAATGTCTAATTTCACTTCCATGGTGATGGCCTTTCTTTTCTTTGATGCACTACCATCAGAAGAATCTGCCTTACGCTTTGGAGCCATAACGAAGGGCAAAATGTTAAATAATTCGATCAAACACTTGAGAGAGAGAACCAGCGTACACAACCAAACAAAGCATATACATCCGCTGCGCGCTAGAAACTAGTTCGCAATCGTTTACGTCGCTTACGATGCTGACGATGTAAGACGGAACACCGCTTAATATTATTTTTTATATTTTTATGGGACGCGTTCATAACCTCGAAACAGCGAAAGTCGGGACTGTCATAGCCCGAGGACTCCCTGTGTTATATATATATATATATGGTGTATATATATATATATATATATATATATATATATATATATATATATATATATATATATATATACACCATATATATATATATATATATATATATATATATATATATATGGGTTATTATCAAAAGAGTAACAAGTCAAAAGAGTGACAAGACGAAAGTGACAGAGATTAAAGAATTTCAAAAGAGTGACAAGAAAAAAGACAGACAAAAATACGGAAATTTAAGAGTGACAAGACGAAAGAGTGACAACATCACGGAAATTTAAAAGATTTACTCAATGTACGGGAATTCAAGAGAAGTGGCATAAAGAAAGAGTAACAAAAACTAGAAATATGCAAAGTAATGAAATATCAAAGTACTTAAGATTATGGCTTATTTATTGTTTTTATAAACTTTTAACCATATGAAAATTGTCTAATTACTTAAAATACGGGTTTCTCTTATTAAAACTACAATAGAATTTGTTTGAACATTTCTTGAACAGTCTTTGTCATATCCCATCATGGATGAATACGTCTTTGTAAAATCTCATAAGGACAAGGAGAAACTTTCAATGGATATATATACCGACATCAGCGATCCAGAAACCATAACCATTATTTCCGATGAGATGATTAAAACTGTAATGGTTCTGCTACTCTTCGAGGAGTTTCCTTTTTCAATGTCAGTGATGGCTCAGTATCAGAAGGAAAAGTACATAATCATCCGCCGATAGATGGAAGAAAAGAAGTTATATACATTTCCAGACGCTAAAGTAACAAGGTGTTTTTTTCATCCTTGTCTTCCATAAATTGCCAAGCACAAAATCTTTGGTTTTATTTCTAACTGAAAGTTCATTATGTCACTTTTTTGATTTGTCACTCCTTTGATCGCTATTTTAAGAGTGGCAAATTATGTCACACTCAAAGACTATATACGTCTTTGGTCACACTCTTGATTTGTCACTCTTTTGATCACTATTTTAAGAGTGACAAATTGTGTCACTCTTTTGATTTGTCACTCTTTTGAACGGCTCTCATATATATATATATATATATATATATATATATATATATATATATATATATACATATATATATATATTATATATATATATATATATGTATGTATATATATATATATATATATATATATATATATATATATATATATATAATTCTATATAAGCTTCCCCACTTCATCTAATTTTACTCAATGCTATTACTGTATATCCCAATTTATTTCTTATGGCTCTTCTAGTAACACAGAAAGATCTTCCCTACTCAGGGTCCTGATGTTGTATGTTGCAAGGTTCAGTTTCCAAAGGTTGCCTTTTTCTAGTCCAAAGGTTTTTAGCACCCCCTGCAGTGGAATGTAGCTGCCCACTGCTGCTGGGTACTGGGGATTGAGAAGGGGTTGTGATATACATGTCTGGGTTTTGGCCACTGATCATTACCACGCTTGCCACTGCGGATTGGTGATGGTGGAACATTGTATATACGGTATTTATACAGTATGTATATATATATATATATATATATATATATATATATATATATATATATACAGTATATAGTATATATATATATATTTATATATATATATATATATATATATATATGTATATATATATATGTAGTATATATGTATATATATATATATATATATATATATATATATATATATATATATATATATATACAGTATATATATATATATATATATATATATATATATATATATATATATATATATATATATAACGGATTTTGATCAAAGTGAAAAATCTATTTTTGGGTGAGAGGGCCATGTCGTACTGATGGAAGGGTTCCTATAGGTAGCCTTCTAAGGGATATTTGCTACAGTGATACTCCCAGAGAATTAAACCAAAGGTCTCCAGGATTCCAACTCCTGGCACGAGTATCCAATAGAGGATATCGTATGATATCAGGGGACGTATTCTGGATACGACACATGGAAATCTTCACCCCGAATAGATTTAACGATTCGATGTAAGGGGGAAGAGTGGCAAAAAGGAAGGGGTGCCATTCTAGGTACCCGGTGGATCTCCTTCCCTACTACTACTGCGACGCCATTCCTATTCTTGCCGTTAAGCGGAAATGACCACAGATAAAGTAATTTTGGGAGGGATCAGCAAAAGGGTGGGTTCCATCAGGACGACATGGCCCTCTCACCCAAAAATAAATTTTTCATTTTGATCAAAATCCGTTTTTTTGGGGCTCAGGCCATGTCGTGCTGATGGAAGTATACTAGAGAATTGTCTTGAAATTACTATTAGCTGTGGGTTTGTGTATGTACCTTCTACCTTGAATAGATTCTTCTTATCTGGTCTAGTAGACCTGTATGTGAAAATCCAGAGATTTCTTACGCATACCAAGCCTGGAGCCGGCTTAGTGCATCCTGCCCCCCAGCAGGGAAATGTCGATGTCGACAATTAGGATTCAAGGTTTGTATTTCCCATCGGAACAAAAGGGTAGAGTTTGAAATGTACCCTGTTCACTTACCTTAAGTACTTAAGGTCATGATTATTCCTTTAGAAAATAATATTGTGACTTCAAGAACCTAAACACCATAAAGGGTTTAGTAAAACTCTAACATACTTTATTAGCTTATAACTGAGGGAGCAGTGATAAGACACAAATACGGTTAAGTATTTTGTTATGCAACTGGTTTATCGAAATGTAGTTACAACAAAGTATGTATCTGATCCAGCATACAACACATCGAACACATATTTTTTCGTGTAGAAAAAATATACAAAATACATTATCAAAATAATGCCGCTCAATGGAAGATGTGAAAACCAAATCTATATGACGTCGTCAGATGTTCGGAAATGCATAAGACACCATAACGCAAACGTTCACTCGGCACTGGTGTATTGATCAGATATGCACCTACTCAGAACAGTGGGTCAACCATAGTTGTGATCTGCACAAGTGGGTACGTATACCCATGCATCCGAAGCACTGTAAAGTCCCAAAACAGTCCACTGTTCATCGCAGCACTAGACGGCAGGTTTAATTACACTACCGGCCGCCACCACAAAATGTTTTATCTCTTGTACTTGCTTCGCGTAATGTTTGTTGAAGACCTTGGATGACTTCCACCCAGTGTACGAGCAGTCTCTCAAAGTCCATATGTTGAAAGAAGTTCAGCAACGAAGCAACTCTCCTCGGATCGTGACCCGCGGGTGTACTGTCAGGATCCGCTCTGCGAATAAAGTAGGTGAGCTTCGCTCTCAGTTGTTTTAAAGATAGGTTCAATCCTGAGGTTTTGCCTCTGAAGAGCTGTCCTCCCTTGAAGTTTAAAGTTCTTCGAAGATAGACCTTAAGACACTCTCCTGGGTACAGAGAGGCATCTTCCTTTAATGGGCAGATTCTCCAAGGACCCCACCTTTAGGTGGGTAGCTCATTCTTAGCGGAAAAGGCAGAATCGGGAAATAAATTCAGTTCTCCTGAGTCCAGGAACTGAATATGGCCTTCGTTTCTAGATAAGGCCACTATTTCGCTAACTCTAGCCCCTGAGGCTATTGTGAACAGAAAGATAACTTTCTGTGTCGAATCCTTTAGAGCACAGTTCTCATTATCCAGATTCGAAGCATAGTGCAAAACTTTGTCCAAAGACCATGTGATGGGCTTTGGTGGGGCTGCAGGTTTGAGACTAGCACACGCTTTCGGAATCTTATTAAATATTTTACCTGAGAGGTCCACCTCGAAAGCGTACAGAAGTGGTCTAGCCAGGGCCAACTTACAAGAAGTAATTGTAATAGAGGCCAGGCCTTGTTTGTGGAGGTGTATGAAGATATTTCTGTCGGTTTCCTTTCTTTCATAAAGGTCACCCATTTCTCCCATGACGATTCGCACTGTCTCCTAGTAGAACATGACTTGTACTATTCGATGAAGTCAGCTTTATCTCTTGAGATTCTGAACCTTCTGCTCGCCACTAGGGCGAGAAAATCATGAGATGTAGGTTGTTGGTTCTCGAGGATGAAGTGTAGACAGTCAACTTCTGGATCGGTTGGGACAACACTGGATTTGGCAGTGGAAACAGCTTCAGATTCCACTCTAGGACTAGAGGAAACCAATTGCTCTTGGGCCACTTGTGGGCTACCACCGCTGCCGTCCCTCTGAAGGATCTTAGCTTGTCGAGGACTTTTAGCAGGAGATTGGTTGGTGGAAACAGGTAAATATAATTCTATCTGTTCCAGTATAGAGACATGGTATCCATTGCTTCTGCTTGAGGGTCCAGGTAAGGGGCTACATAACGAGATAGTGTCTTGTTGTTGCTCGTTGCAAAGAGTTCGATTTGCAGTTCTGGGACTTTTCCTAAGATGAAGGAGAATGAGTCTGCGTCCAAGGACCATTCTGTCTCTATGGGCTTTCGCCTGCATAGAGCGTCCGCCATCACATTGCGGAACCCTTATAGATGAACTGCTGATAAGTGCCATCTCTTCTTCCTTGCCAGGTAGAAGATGGCTAACATCACATGGTTGATGTGAGGTGATCTCGAGCCTTGTCGATTTAGACACTTTACTATCACCTAGTTATCCAGGACCAACCTGTCGTGAGAATGGCCTCTCCATCCTTCCAAGGAGGCATCTGTATGGATCACTACCAAAGGTTGTGGTGGTTGCAGGGGAACTATCCACGCTAGACTCTTGGCTGTGGACCACAGCTTTAATTGTCTGCGCAACAAGGCTGGAGTCAAGCTTAGTTGATCCCTTTGAGCGTTCGATGTGTATTTCTTCCAGACTCCTGATGCATCTTTTAAACGTGCCTTTAGCACTGGGTCTGTCACTACTGCGAACTGTAGAGAGCCAAAGACTTTTTCCTCTTGGCATTTTGAAATACTTTAGTAACGGATTAGTCTCCTGACAGATCCCGCTATCTCTCTCCTCTTCTTGGATGGAATGGAGAGGTGGTGTGACTTTAAGTTCCATTGGATTTCCAACCCCTGGAACTGTTGAGCCGGAGTGAGACGAGACTTCTTGCGGTTGATTTTGAAGCCTAAGTGTTCCAGAAGCTGGATCACTTTTTGAGCTGCCTGCAGACGAGTAATCTTGGATGCTGCCCATACCAACCAATCGTCTAAGTAAGCTACCACTTGAACACCTTAGGTTTGTAGCTGTTGACGCAACTGTGTCTGCTAGCTTGGTGAATATCCTTGGGGCTGTGTTCAGTCCAAAGGGCATTGCTCTGATGACAAACTGCTTCTTCTGTAGTCTAAATCCTATTTAGGAGGAGAAGAGGCGACTCATTGGGAGATGCCAGTAAGCATCTGCCAGGTCTATTGAGACCATGAACGCCCCTTTTGGCAGAAGGGTCCTTATGTGTTGCAAAGTAAGCATCCGGAACTTGTTGTTCTTGATGAACTTGTTGAGTAGAGACAAGTTTAGAATGACTCTGAATTTGTCTGAGTCTTTCTTCGGAACACAAAACAGCCTTCCCTGGAACTTGATGGACTTTGTTTTCCTTATCTCTTTCTTGGTCAAGAGTTCTGAGATATATTCTAACAAGGGGGTGGATTGTTGGAAGAATTATGGAAGACATGGTGGAGGTTTGCTTCATTTCCACCCGAGTCCATTCGTAATTAGGCTATGGGCCTAGGGATCAAAGGTCCAGCGATCCCGAAAACGATGGAGTCTGCCCCCTCCTGAAACCCCTCGTTGCTTGGGGGGTCCTGCAGATTTTCCTCCGTGACCACGTCCTCCTCGGCCCCAAGAGAAGTTACCTATTGGAGAACTTCTCCTAGAACCTCTTCCTTTCTGACTGAACCGAAAGGAAGTCGACTGCTTCTCAGAGGTAGGGTTACACGCCAGCGACTAAGGTGGTCTGAGGCATTGTGGTCATGGTCAGGGCTGGGACTTGCGCATGTGTCCGCAGTCTCCTTGCCCTCTTGTTCTTAGGTTGGGGCCTCCTTCCGTAGAAGATTTCCTCTTCGAGGACATGCCCCATTTTTGGAGAAGGTTCCTGTTCTCCGTCGCTGCCTTCGCAATGACCACTTGGACCAGATCCTGTGGAAAGAGGTCTTTACCCCATATATTCGAGGTAATCAACTTCCTTGGTTCATGCCGGATGGTCGCTGCCGCCAGGACGAACTCTCTGCATGCTCTCCTTGCCCTGAGGAAAGCGTAAAAGTCCTTCACAAGGGTACCCATGTGAGACTTGGCTAGGAAAAGGGAGATTTCCGGGGCATTATCCTAGCTCGCACTTAGTTCTAAGCAGTTCTGATGAGAGAGGGAGGCCACAAGGCTTTCCTTCGACTCCTGTTCCATCTTCAGAAGATGGTCTGGCAACTTAGGAAGGTTCTCGTTGAACTGCTGTCCTGCGATCTCCTGGTCTAGTGTGGAGACGGAGGAGGTTAGGTGGATATCCTTCCACTTTCCTCCATTGGTAGGCAGTGCGAGGAAGAATGGCTTACTTCATCGAAAGTCGGGCAGGGTTTTCCCTCGTCGGCGGCTTTGACGACAGAGTCGAACGCTTTCTCTGTAAAGGGAGTGAGGTCGAGGAAGGGGCAAGAAAGATAGCATGTTTCTTGCTCAGTGCTGACACTTTAGAATTCAAATATTCGGCTCCCTTCAGGGAGAAGGATGTACTGCACCTTATCATTTTCAAACACGATAACTTCTTAGGGACCCTTTCTTCTCGGGTCGCACTTTCTTCCCGCAGTCTCACATAGCACTCGGGATAAACAGGGAAGTTAGGTCAGAACTCGAGGTCTCCAACCGGCCTGGCTCCCAGCTTCTCGGAAACGAATAGTTTCCCATCCATCATGGACATGTGCTCCGCGTACCTCCAGGGATTGAATTCGGAGCAATAAGGGAGATCGGACACTCTAAGAGGGTTCTTAGACGTGCCCCTGGTGGTTCTGAGATGGTCAATCTTCTCCTGCATGTTTCTTTGCTGCTGCCTGAACGACTCCTGCATAGCCTTCTGCTCCTGTTGGAACGACTCCATCACGAGTTTAAGAGATGGCAGAATCTCTTCACTCGCATTGGCCTGAGCAACAGGTTGTGTAGTCGGTGCAGAGGACGTTGATGGTAGTGGCTGGTATGCAGCTACTGCAAACTGAGGGTCTTCTGCCACCGTCGAGAGGGATTCCTCTTCCTCCACGAGGGGAAGATCCTCATCCTCTTCAGGGATACCGTGCAGCAGGTCTTGTTCCATGTCAGAGGACACTTCTGACATCCTCTTATGTTGGATGTCCATGTCCTCTATGGTCCTATTGGTGTCTGAGTCAACCTTCAACTGTATGAAGGGAGACTGAAGCTGTTCCTGGTACACCACCACGTTAGGGAAAGCCTTGGGGAACAATGTACGCCTCACGGAGTCGTTGGGTAAGTACTGTATGGTCCCAGGGAGTTCTTCTGGAACCCCCTTACCCACTTGCGAAGGCTATCCCTTGCCGTGTCCCTAGTCTCTAGGGTATCTAAGGGGGCCTCGCAAAAGCCGTTAGTTGGCAGGGTCGAGCAGATGTTGCAGCCTTTCGGGTCCCAATATTTGAGGGCTCCTGTGATGATGCAACAGGGGCATGAGACCTACACATCGTGTGGCCACAGATGTCCCTCCCCTTATGGTTGCAGAACATCACCCCACATTTCTCCCCAGGATCATCCTGTAAAGAAGGAGAAATTTTCCATGAGTATCATGTGACATATAAAGCATGCAATATATAGTAACAATAGTAATCACTATTGTGAATGGTAGCTTAGGATAGTAAGGTTGAAAGGAAATAAGAAAAGACACATGTCCGAGTGAATTCCCTTCCCGGACTATTGCTGAGACCTACGTCCGTATTAATATTCAGTTTCCCTTATAGGGAAGGTTACAGGGGAGAGAAACTCTAGAAACTAGAGTTAGTGTTAGTAAGTAATTTATACCAACGTCATCCACCTGTAGTACTGTATTAATACAGATCGGGTATTGTAAATCCCCGATGATCAAGGAAACCATCTGGGTATCGAGGGGTTACTCAACCTCTATAAAGGATTGTGGTTTCAACAATCGTTTGCGATGGGAAACACGAGATATGTTAGAAAACATGTATACTACTGTATAATTATATTCAGTAGTCTGCCGGCAGTTACTGTCGGTATTAGGTTAGTACCGATAGTGCTAACCAAAAGAAAGAGGAAAAGATCAAAGAAGTGAAAGTTCCAATGGAAGGGGGAAGAATCTGTCAGATTCTGGCTTCCACCCATCTATATACTAGCTTGTTGCCGGCAATGTAGTCGGCGGCTAAGGAATGTAAATGGCAACTCAAGAGAGAGCTGAGGACTTCCCAAAGTGTGTTAGGTTTCCTGCCGGAAGCCGTCAGAAGACGTCTCAGTCCTCCCCCATTCTTATCAACTTCTTATCAAGGAAGGGAAGTCGGGGGGAAGGCAGTAGTGAGACGAAGGAACTAACTTCCGCCAGCAGAACACCTGCCAATAACGCAATCATCCCAGTAAGTCAGGGTGATTGTCAGAGTACCAGCGAAAGAATCTTGTGACGACACGCCGTCATGAAAGGATAGAGGGGGAGGGGTTAAGGGTCTTATAGTTCATTGTTGTAAGAGGTGGCGGCAGGTTATGTCGTCGTCCTCAAAACAATGAGGCGGGAAGTATGACTTCCTGTGCTGAAGACATTGCTGTCGGCAAGACAAGGGCAGCCTGAGTATATCAATACAGTATCTGATTCAAAGCCGGAGGCAGGAAGAACGTCGTTCTACTCGACAGCAATGAAGAGGGACAGTGACGGCCGCCTATGCCGGTGGCACTACTCAAGGAGGGAAGAAGAGTTTAGCCTTTTCTCTCAGAGAGAGGATAATTATCGTAACTTATCTGGAATTCCATAGATTCGAGAGAATATAACATCTCATCAGAATCGAGAAGAAACAATAAAGATTAAAGCTAAACAGGGGAAATTACTTTACTAACATATTAATGAGCAAAGATAAATCTGCTCCGGCAGGAACCCCGGCAAAGGTGATCGAGTACCACGGGGCTCCGGCCCGAATATGTTAAGTAAAGTCACAAGATAGTAAGAGTAAAGTTTCATGCATGCAATATCACATCTTATATAAATTGCTTAAATAGCTAACATATTAGTGTAAAGCCGGGAAAGGGTCGCCCTATTATCTAAATAATATATAAGAATATAAAGAGCGACAGCAGTTATAAAATGGCTGCTTCCGGTAACAGCAATGCTCACCAAAACACACTTAAATTAATGAATTTAACCGTGAAAAGTGAAACCAAAAGTACACCAAGGAAAGAATAAATAGTCAACTGTTCAGGTGACGAAGGTGTTGATAATTGCATGGTGAGATAATTCCAAAACTTGAGAAAAATACCGGGCTAAGGGAAAGCATACACACTCTTAGCAAGGCTACAAGAATAGGAATGGCGTTGCAGTAGTTGTAGGGAAGGAGATCCATCGGGTACCTAGAACGGCACCCCTTCCTTTTTGCCACTCTTCCCCCTTACATCGAAGCGTTAAATCTATTCGGGGTGAAGATTGCCATGTATCGTATCCAGAATACGTCCCCTGATATTATACAATATCCTTTATTGGATACTCGTGCCAGGAGTTGGAATCCTGGAGACCTTTGCTTTAATTCTCTGGGAGTATCACTGTAGCAAATATCCTTTAGAAGGCTACCTATAGGAACCCTTTCATCAGCACGACAGGGTCTGAGCCCAAAAATATATGTATATATATATATACAATATATATATATATATATATATATATATATATATATATATATATATATATATATGCATATATATATATATATATATATGCATATATATATATATATATATATATATATATATATATATATATATATGCATATATATATATATATATATATATATATATATATATATATATATATATATATATATATATATATATATTCTCATATTCATCATCTCCTACGCCCATTGATGCAAAGGGCCTCGGTTAGATTTTACCAATCGTCTCTATCTTGAGTGTTTAATTCAATACTTCTCCATTCTACTCCACTTATCATCTCTCACTTCATGTTTCATAGTTCTCATCCATGTAGGTCTGGGTCTACCAACTCTTCTAGTGCCTTGTGGAGCCCAGTTAAATATATGGTGAACTAAACACGATTGGGGAGGGGGAAGAGCATCCCCAAACCATCTCCATCTACCCCTCACAATGATCTCATCCACATATGGCGCTTGAGTAATCTCTCTTATAGTTTCATTTCTAATCCTGTCCTGCCATTTAATTCCCAATATTTTTTTTTGAGGGCTTTGTTCTCAAAGCTACTAAAACTGTTGGAGATACTGTACATTTTTTTTTTTTTATTATGAACACTTCGATATACTACAACTATTGAAGATTTTGTTAAATATAAATAAAAATGCATTGTCCATCTTTGCTCTGCAATTGCTCATTTTTGTGACAGACCTTATATATTTTTTGTGGAATCTTTTTATGCTATCTATAGCAATTTTCTTTTTTTTCCTAGCATTATTCGTCGCTTATATAACTGTATTACGCAAAATGGCTGCATAGATATTCTCATCGGAAAACTGCTCGATGTCGTTTTTACTGGTAATTTTACACATTCATAGATATTTTTTTTCTATACGTGTTTATGCATTTACAGATAATTACAATTGTCATGTTTTATATATCTTTTTGAAGGGAATTCTTTGTATTTTCTCGTGGTATAAAAAACAATGTAAAAATATGAACATTTCGATATTAAAAAAACTTTATTGTAATATGGATACATGGAAATAAAAATTTGTCTATTTGTTCTATTGCTAAAATGTTGTCTAATAATATATATCATTTTTATCCATGCCGTATATAGAAAATTTATCCGTCTTTCTAATGCAATTTTCAGTTGACATATGTTGGCATTGCTCACCATGAAAAAGTTAGCATATTGTAATTAATCACATGTATAACAGCAAATGTTTTTATGTTGAACAGGCTGGCATAAGTCTTTTTATAGTTTCGATGTTGTTACTGTTTTTAAAATATTTTATTCATTGTTAATTATTTCTCATATTTAATTATTTCATTTTTTCTTTTCCTCACTGGGCTATTTTTCCCTGTAGGGGCCCTTGGGCTTAATGCATCTTACTTTTCCAACTAGGGTAGTAGCTTAGCTAATAATAATAATGATAATAATAATAATAATAATAATAATAAATACAACTGGACAAATCAGGCATTTATACACAATTCCCTCAAAAAATAAACTCCTTTAACGTAATTATTATATATTTTATGAATATTATAAAAATCTTAGTGTTTAGCATAATTTTTATGTTTTATTCACTATATGAATACTTTGAAATATTGCAAAGATATTCTGTTTTTATCATGAAAACGTTCAATTATTCCTCGACATAATGCAATAAACAAGAAGTTCATATCTACCACAGTTTGGACGCACCCAGGCGCAAAATAATATTTTTCTGCTGGTTTGTAAAGATGGTCGATTAATAATTAGTCAGGCATTTATTAGGATGGGTGACCCACAATGAAAACCAGATGTTGTTGGTCTCTAACCTTCAAAGATCATCAGTTTAAAGATATAAAACTTACAATAGACAAAGGACCATGGTGGATTTTGAGATGCCAATGTCTTGACTGTAGGCTACAAGACTAAAATATTTCGCCCTCTCCTCCCCGCTTGCAGCTTGGTGCTGAGTTGCCCTTCTGGACAGGTTTCACTCATTTCATCGCCTTCCAGAGGCAAGGGACAGTGGCAATGTCCTAGCTAGTAAGACAACACCCTAGAGATTGACAGCGTATACGTATGATTAGCACCCAAGCCCCCTCTTCGCCCAAGCTAGGACCAGGGAGGGGCATGCATTGGCCGCTGAAGAATCAGCAGGTAGACCTATAGGATCCCCCAAACCCATCATCCTTAGCTCACAAGGTTGGTGAAGTTGCATACACTACAATATTTTGCTGACAAAAAAAATATTTGTGAAATCCTATCGAAATATAAGAATGTTTATCGAAATGTCTACTTAATGTACGAAATAAGTGTAGGCTACAGCTTAAGGATAGACTCAGATATGAACGTCAAATCACATTGCTTCGCCTGGCAAATATAATAAGGTTATTAAAATGACGAGTCAGGGTAATAAATGCTTTGTCATCCATATGCAAAGGGAACTAAGCGATTAAACCATAATTACAAAGCCACTGTAAGAAAAGAAGAAGAAGAAGAAAAAAAAACAGATTAATCACGACTTGAAGACCCCGGGGAGAAACTTATCAGATGCTGAGGAGAGTTAGTCTACTGTGCATGACCACACGTACAGTGACGAGGAAAAACGAAAGATGAAGATAATGTGGTTTCCACATGTGAATATTATTCATTCTTTAAAGGGTTTCTCCAGATTTACAGGGTAATGTTTCATGTCACGAAATAAGCTATGGCTTAATTTAGTCCAATTTAATGGTTGATGTCTTTAATATAAGCAATATTCAATTATATGAAAATGATTCGAATTAATTACATAATTTCACTTACTTGTTATTAACATTTTTAACTCTTCCGAGGTTATTTTCTCAAGAAGCGTTTAGTTTACATTTTTTTTATATTTCTAGTTTTTATAGTTTATATATGAACGATCCAATTTAATGTTTTTGCTGTTCTTAAAATATTTTATTTTAAACAATTATTATTTATCTTGTAGTTTATTTATTTCCTTGTTTCTTTTCCTCACTGGGCTGTTTTCCCTGTTGGAGCACTTTGGCTTGTAGCATCCTGCTTTTCCAACCAGGGTAATAATAATAATAATAATAATAATAATAATAATAATACTATTATTATTATTCGCTGGAGCGTATGAATAAATATTTCACGGGCACCTGGGTATAATTTATAGGCCATTGTAATGAAAAAAAATAAATTTCATTCATATTTATAATTTTATTCCCATCTTGCATCGGGCAAATGCGAAATTGGAGATTTGCCAGATTTAACGAATTTAACTGTGTGACACCTGATCAGATCCATCTAATTATCTAGAAGTTTTTATTTAAAAAGGCTTTTTTTTTCAATAAAAAATTTCATCGATAAGACATTTTAATTGGAGAATTTTCAAAAGTAAGAGCCTGCTTGTGCAATAATTTTAAAACTGTTTAAGTAAGAACATAGGCTTACTAGAATACAAAGCCGCCAACTTCTTTATCTAAAATAATTTTATGTACAAATAGCTGTAGGAAGTCGGGATAAAATTGCAGAGGAGCTCATTATCCTGAAAACTATGGATATTTGGGGGAATGTTATCAGCTTGAATAGGCCTATATTTACAAAGCTCACCCCGTTGGACACGAGGGCATTCGTACTTTGAATAAGAATCTAGTTAACGTAATTGACATGTAGGCCTATATCCCTTTCCGAGTGCTAAGGTACCAAGTGAAGGACAAAATGTGGTTCAATGATGATTGTAGACGTACTTATTTGGAGAAGCAGGAGGCCTACCATCTTTGGAAGGTTAACAGATTAGATTTGGCTTGGAATATCTATACTCAGCAAAGAGTGGTAACTCAGAGTTTATGCTTCAACTGAAAAGGAATTCAATTTAGCCTTAAAAGGAAGGCTTTCCGGTACAACCCTGGAACACAGGTGGTAGGCTACTGTTAAATCTGCACTCTAGTGTAGACTTGATAGTTCCTCCTTTACTTAAACCAGACCTCTTTCACTCGCTGTCCAAAGGAAAATCCAACCCTTTTGGCTGATGACATTGTGTTTGACAATAGGTTGAGTAATGAGAAACACGATCTTAATCATTAACTAGTTTACTTGTTCAGTCCAATGAAATTACAATTCATAATAGACCTCGGTGCTTATGGAGGTGGTGTAGACTCGAATGTAATTTTTCCTTTATTTTTTATTTTTTTTTTTATAAAGACTGCCAATTTCTTAGCTCCAAAGTTGTGTCTTAATTTTGCAAGTTAGCAAGAAGAGATTCTTTTAGTACTTGCTGGAGAATCGGTAATGTTACCCCATTAAATAAATGTGTTTATGGTAGTTCTCGCCCATCTGATTACCGCCCTTTTTTTTATAACTCCAATATTGTCTAAAGTTTTTGAACTTCTTTTAACAAAACATCTAAATAGTATTCAGAAGGTAATCTGGTGTTCTTTAATTTGCAATTTGACTTTCTTAAAGGCCTTGGAGCATGTGATGCCCTTCTTACAATCTCTCCTGTTGTACCGAAATCCTTTGATTGTGGTCAGGAAGTTCATTAGCCCTGATTTTAGTGTTGCATTTAACCGTATTAATCATGAGGCCCTTGTTTTCAAACTCGATCATTTGGGAATGGGTGGTTCGTTTCTTAGCATCAAAATTGAATTTTTAAGTAATACATCTCAAGGAGTTTTTGTTGATGGGCACAATAGTGAGATTAGGAATGTGATATCTGGTGTTCCTCAGGGTAGTGTTGCTGGCCCATTACTTTTCATTCCACATACACATGATATTCTGTTTTGCCTAGAATAAAAGTTCGTTGCATATGCAGATGATTCTACTCTGCATCAATTCTATCTTCTGAATGTAGATCTGGGGTTGCTGAATCC
>NC_090743.1:109823601-109828601 GCF_036898095.1 Palaemon carinicauda | reverse complement strand
GAATCTAGTCAATATAATTGATAGGCGTATCCCTTCTCGTGTGCTAAGGTACCGAGTGAAGGACAAACCGTGGTTCAATGATGATTGTAGACGTGCTTATTTGGAGAAACAGGAGGCCTATCATCTTTGGAAGGGTAACAGATCAGATTTGACCTGGAACAACTATACTCAGCTTCGAGCTTTTGCTCAGAGAGTTTATGCTTCAACTGAAAAGGAGTACAATTTAACCATAAAAGAAACACTTTCTGGTACAACTCAGGAACATAAATGGTGGTCTACCCTTAAATCTGCACTCTTTGGTGTAGATGCAACAGTTCCTCCTTTACTCAAACCAGATGGCTCAGTCACTCACTGTCCAAAGGAAAAGGCAACCCTTTTGGCTGATGTTTTTGACAGTAAACAGAGTAATGATTGATTGATTGATTTGAAGTTCTCTGGCAACAGAGTAATGAAAAACTTGAACTTCCTCATTCCTGTTTTCCTGAGGCTAAACTAACTAGTTTAGCTTTTCGATCTCGTGAGATTAAAGCTCTGTTGATGGACCTTGATGCTTATGGAGGTGTAGACCCAAATGGTATTTTTCCTTTGTTTTTTATAAAGACAGCAGATTTCTTAGCTCCAAAGTTATCTGTTATTTTGCGCAAGTTAGCAAGAAGAGGAGCTTTTAGCACTAGTTGGAGAATTGGTAATGTTACTCCTCTATGTAAATGTGTTTGTGGTAGCTCAAGTCCCACTGATTACCGCCCAATTTCCATAACTCCCATATTATCTAAAGTTTTTGAACGTCTTCTGGCAAAACGTCTTAACAGGTTTGCTGAAGGTAATCATCTACTCCCTAGTTTGCAATTTGGTTTTCGTAAAGGCCTTGGAGCATGTGATGCCCTTCTTACAATCTCCAATGCTGTACAGAAATCCCTTGATTTTGGTCGGGAAGTTCGTATGATTGGCCTTGATTTTAGTGCTGCCTTTGACCGTGTTAATCATGAGGCCCTTGTTTTCAAACTGAAACAGTTGGGAGTGGGTGGGTCGTTTCTTAGCATTATTATTGATTTTTTAAGTAATAGATCTCAAAGAGTTGTTGTTGATGGGCACCATAGTGATTATAGGAATGTTATATCCGGTGTTCCACAGGGTAGTGTTCTTGGCCTATTACTTTTCATACTATATACACATGACATGTGGTTTGGCCTTGAAAACAAGCTTGTTGCATATGCAGATGATGCTACTCTCTTTGCATCAATTCCATCCCCTGAATGTAGATCTAGGGTTGGTGAATCCCTTAATAGAGATTTAGCTAGAATTAGTGCATGGTGCAAATTATGGGGTATGAAGTTGAATCCTAACAAAACTCAAAGTATGATTGTAAGTAGGTCAAGGACGGTGGCTCCTCAACATCCGGATCTCAGTATTGATAATGTTTCTTTAAATATGTATGACTCTTTCAAAATTTTAGGTGTGATTCTCGACAGTAAATTTACTTTTGAGAAACATATAAGGTCTGTGTCTTCTTCAATTGCACAAAAAATAGGCTTATTGAGAAAGTCTTTCAAGATTTTCGGTGATCAATCTATTCTGAAGAAGTGTTTTAATTCTTTCATTCTACCTTGTTTTGAATATTGTTCTCCAGTCTGGTCTTCAGCTGCTGATTCTCATCTTAATTTGTTGGACAGAAACTTACGGTCGATTAAATTTCTTATTCCTGATCTAGATTTTAATCTCTGGCACCGTCGTTCAATTAGTTCATTATGCATGTTGCATAAGATTTTTCATAACTCTGACCATCCTTTACATTCAGATCTCCCTGGACAATTCTATCCTGTTCGTAATACTAGGCAGGCAGTTAATTCTAATAGCCAGGCCTTCTCCATCACGAGACTCAATACTACGCAGTATTCTAGAAGTTTTATTCCAGCTGTTACCAAGTTGTGGAATGATCTTCCTAATCGGGTGGTTGAATCAGTAGAACTTCAAAAGTTCAAAGTTGGAGTAAATGCTTTTTTGTTGACCAGGCGGACATGAGTCTTTTTATAGTTTATTTATGACATATTTGTTTTTGATGTTGTTAATAGTTTATATATGACATGTCTGTTTTGACGTTGTTACTTATTTTAGAATGATTTATTGTTAATTTGTTCTCTTCATTTATTTATTTCCTTATTTCCTTTCCTCACTGGGCTATTTTTCCCTGTTGGAGCCCCTGGGCTTATAGCATCTTGCTTTTCCAACTAGGGTTGTAGCTTGGATAGTAATAATATATATATATATATATATATATATATATATATATATATATATATACAGACAGCATATTCTTTCGGAGTAGGGATACCTTAACGTGGTGAAAATGTTTGTGTATCGTCATCATCAACAAAGCTATACTAGTCTGGCCAGCATAGTGATGAAATCTGGCTAAACCCCAGATATGAATTGACATGTCTAAGGCCTTTGTTCTATAGTAGACTAGAACCAGCTGGATTTGTTGTCATTGTTGTTGAGTTTTATATATATATACATATATATATATATATATACATATATATATATATATATATATATATATATATATATATATATATATATATATATATATATATATATATATATATATGTGTGTGTGTGTGTGTGTGTGTGTGTTAGAACACTTGAAAATATCTATACAGGAAGTACAGCAATCTTAAAACCACATAAAATTGGTGATAAAATTCCGATTGACAGAAAGGAGTTAGGCAGGGAGACCCATCACTCCTAAATTATACACAGCATGCCAAGGACATAAGACTAAATTAAAAGATGGATTAGTATGGGATAGAGAGCTTTTGTTAAACAAAATTAGATTATAAAAATTAAAGTGTCACGTTCTCTAAAAGGAAAAGTATTTAATGAGATAGATAGTCCTATCAGTATTAACCTATGCAGCAGACACTTGAGCCTAACTAAAGCCTTAGGACATAAGCTAGCTACAATTCCAAGAGCTATGGAAAGAATAAATATGGGAATAACACTTAAAGACAGAAAAATAGCAACATGGATACGAAAGTAAACTAATATAGAGGTTATTGTAACAATGTGTAAGAAAAAAGGACGTGTACAGAAGACATAATACGAATGACAAATAATATATGAACTTTGAGAATAACTGAGTGGGTCCCCGTAGATTCCAAAATAAGCAGGGAAAGGAAAGGAAGACAGTTGATTCACGAGCTAAAAAAAATTTACGGACATAGATCAACAGATGGATCATAAACAGACGCGAGTGGAAGGACATGTCTAAGACATTTGTTCTGCAGTCGACTAATAACGGCTGATGATTATATATACAGTATATATATATATATATATATATATATATATATATATATATATATATATATATATATATATATAATATATATATATATAAAAATATATAGGGAGAGAATTACCATATGCAAAATACTGTTCATTTGTAGCATATAGCTCTAATTGCTCATATGTAGAAAAAAAAATCCCTTCTATATATGAGTTTGGATTAAATAAATGTTAACATTCCCTTTTAGAAAAAAAAAAAAAAACTAAAACAGCTTCATCGTAGAGGTCGCGTCCTTTCACAGAGCTGTAATCTTGAAGCAGACTGGCAAAAAAAAAGAGAAAAAAAGATACGACAGATAACGACCTTGGTAGGGGTAACCCCATTGCAACTAATTTCTCTCTCTCTCTCTCTCTCTCTCTCTCTCTCTCTCTCTCTCTCTCTCTCTCTCTCTCTCTCTCTCTCTCTATAAAATATTGAAGGTTTATATAAATTGATAACCATTCATTGGTAAGGAAGAAAAGCTAGTCAGTACTTTAAGAAAGTAGGTCTACTACCAGAGATTCATAGGATTCCTTAAATAAATTAATAATTCTACTCTTGTACTCTCACTTGCAAGTGGGTCCTTAATTACTCCAGCTGTTCAGTGGCTACTTGCGCGCATGGTAAGAATAGGCCTAGCTTAGTGGAGACTACGATAAACAGTTTTTCGTTTAGAATGGTGTGTTGGGCTGGCTTACATAATAAAAGACTATCAAAAGATTGCCTTATTATTATTATTATTATTATTATTTTTATTATTATCTAAGCTCTAACCCTAGTTGGAAAAGCAGGATGTTATAAACCCAAGGGCTCCAACAAGGAAAAACAGTCCGTTGAGGAAGAAAACAACGAAGTAATTAAACTATATGATAAGAAAGGAAAAATTAAAGTAAAATATTTTAAGAACAGTAGCGACATTAGAAAAGATCTTTCATATATAAACTATTAAAAGAGACTTGTGTCTGCCTGTTCAACAAAAACATATCCATCTTTGAACTTCATTTTCAAAACCATCAAATCTGTCCTCTTATAAATTTCTCATTGTCATGATATTGATATTGTATATTTTATGTCTAGTCTGTGTTTCTTTGTTCCCTTTTATGTTCTCGGCTATTTTCCCAATTATCCATTGTTATTTTGGAATTCCACTTTTCCAAGTGGTTTTGCCGTTTCTCTTGGAACAGTTTGGATAATAATAACTGTCCTAACAAGTTCCACTCTCTCTATAGATCACTGTTGTTTCTGAAGACCGCGCGTGTGTGTGTGCGTGTGTGTGTGTGGACGGTTATACCACTAAACATATGGAGAGAGAGAAGCGAGACTTTCTTCTCCATTTAAGACCATAACACATAACCGATATGATCTTGTTTATAAGCTATTCAACATTTTTTTTTCTCTCTTCGAACGATCCTCCCAGTCTATTCAGAAACAGAAAAGTAGGCCTCCAACTAACAAACCACCGATAGGCCTATGTTGGAATGCCTTATCGTTTTGGGAGATCATGAGGACCACGCGGAGAAAGAAAAAATATGTGCTCGGGATTATTGTCAAGTTTTAAAGTGGAGAGAACTTACAGGCCTACACATGTCAGCCGGGAGATATTTACTCCCAGTTTAACCTGGGCTCTGCACATCTTTTACCTTATTTGGAGAATCTCTCTCTCTCTCTCTCT